>NC_053405.1:18923259-19125259 GCF_016859285.1 Xiphias gladius | reverse complement strand
AAGTTGCCACAGTAAAAGACTACTACAACAAATGGATGAAGGTAGGTGTCTTTGAGGATTTAGGTACTTTGGATTCCTTGTGACTTATTAAATCCAGTGATTATATGTGTATGCCTTATGTGTAATTTAGACTCCCCCTTCATTATGTTCCAGCGGTGGCCCACGGTGCAGGATCTCGCAGCTGCTACACTTGAGGTGATTACTAAAAGCAGCTACGGAAACTACGGTGATTTTAAAAATGTTATTGTTTTCAATTTGAATTAGTTGATTTTATTTACCTGTAGGAGGTGAACCAGATGTGGGCGGGCCTTGGCTACTATTCCCGGGGAAAAAGACTTCATGAAGGAGCTCAGAAGGTCTACGTTGCACTTTGTAACATTTGTTTTGTGCCATGTACTTTCAGTATGTGTCACTCTGTTAACCTCTCCATGTTTCTTCATTGTACCAGTGGCTTTATGGAAACTTGTTGCCCAGTGTGAAGATTTAATATTTAATATATAATTCACTTCTAAAATGTTAAGTAATTACAATGGTTATATTTTACCAGTTATAACTGTTATCTGCAGTAAATAGAGGATTGCAAAGGCAAGTGTTAGGCATCGTGTTAATTGTATTGCTGTTTTCTTTTAGGTCGTGACGGAGCTGAAGGGACAGATGCCTCCGACAGTTGACGGCCTGCTGAAACAGTTACCTGGTGTGGGACGTTACACTGCTGCAGCTATAGGCTCTATTGCACTGGGACAGGTACACATCAGACACACACACATACATTTGCACCAGAGCTGTACGTTTTCCCAGGAGCCAGAGTAAACTCTGAGGCCACATTTGATAACTGCGTTGCCTCGTTTTATCCCCGATGACTGAAATCCTCCCTGTTGCCTAGGTTACTGGAACCGTGGATGGCAATGTGATTCGAGTGCTGTGTCGCCTGAGGGCCATCGGAGCCGACAGCACAAGTCCTGCAGTAACAGAGGCACTTTGGTGAGTTTTAACTCCAAAGTAATATCCTCATCGAACCTGAATTTTGACTCTGATACTGGTTCTTATCATGACATCTATGAATGCTTCTTTTTTCCTCTGGGGGTTTGTTATGTCGGTTGGGAGCCTATAAACTCAAACATCTCTCTACCGGTCAATTGTGGACTCTGCATACAGTTGTCATTGGCTGCCATACACAAACTTTTACCAGTGGTGCTCTGTTCAAAATCATCTTCACAAACGCCAGCTTGGTTTTACTCTACACAGGATGATTCCTTCATGTTTAAGGTTGTCTCAATTGGGTCCAGGAAACAGTTGTTCAGTATTTTTTGGGCTGAGATTTTATTTACTCAAATGGTATTTAGATGTCAAGGAAACCCTGTTTTTAAAAACTGATGAATATGCCCTAAAAATATAAAACAGCTTTATACATGATCATAGTTTTAAGAAAATAAATATCCTGTACTGAAGTTGGTTTATATAAATGGTGGTTAAAGCAGTTTTGAAGTTTTTAATTAAAACTACTGCCAGTAAGGATAATATGTTGAAGTAGATTCATTTTGGAGCGATTAATTGCTAAAGTAAATGTGTTTTGATTCTAGCTTTTAATGTTTCTTCTCTCTGTTTCATTCAGGGGTCTAGCCAATACCCTGGTGGACCCAGAGAGACCCGGGGACTTTAACCAGGCCATGATGGAGCTGGGAGCACGCGTCTGCACCCCTAAAGGACCGGTGTGCAGCCAGTGTCCCGTACAGTCTCACTGCCACTCTTACCGCAAGGTAAAGACTACAACAAGGGCTAACCATTGCTAATGAGAAGTTGTGATGGTTTGTGTCTTTTGCTTTGTACTGTAAAAACAGAAGAAGTCAGTGCTAACAGAGATCATTGATTACTTGGATCATAGTAAGGCCACGCCGTTATGGGGCATTTATACAGTGTCTGAATGTGCAGGTTCGTGTCAAACAAGAGCAAAACTCCAAGAAGCTTGTGTGGAAGAGGGAGACGAAGACTTCAGCCATGCCTGATATAGAAGACTGTGGTAAGTGTTATCCCAACGCTTCCCTCCTTCAGACCTTCATGTAGTCGTGATATTAAATGACTTTTTACTTTTCTCCTCCCCCTCAGTGACCTATGGGACGTGTCCGCTGTGTCCCTCCGAGCCATGGGACGATGAGTTGGGCGTTCAGAACTTCCCCAGAAAGCCGGCAAAGAAGCCACCCCGAGTGGAGCGAACTCTGACCTGCGTGGTGATCAGACCCGGAGAGGAGGGAGAGGACGAGTACCTGCTCACACAGAGACCAGACAAAGGTCAGCGCCGGCAGTGTTTCCCACCGGTGGAGGATCTGTTTGTGGAAGTCAAGAGTTTGCTAGAAAATGAATTAGTCTATAGCCTGATAATGAGAATTCTATTTTTTTCCCGTCCCTATTTGAATCGCTGAAAAAAATTGGGGTCTAGGTCGGCTTTTGAATCATTCTGCTGCATTAATTTCATTTCCCTCAGTGTTCATTTTCATTTTTGCTTTAGTGTAAGTCAGATGGACTTGAAGAAATAATAAATACTGAGATACAAAAAACAGGTTTAAAAACAACTTTCACAAAAATGTGTCTGAAAGTACAAAATAAATTTACATTTAAAATGAAATCTGTCAACAATAAAAAATAAATTTAAAAAAAATAAAGCCTCAGTTTGTTTATATAAACTGTTTGATTGTTTTCACCCCAACGTTTGACAGCCTGTGTGTGCCTGTGCGTGTATTATCAGGTTTGTTGGCAGGCTTGTGGGAGTTTCCGAGCCTGCTGCTGGAGGAGGAGAGCTCTGAGATGAAACAGAAGAGGGCGCTGTGCGCTGAGATCAGCAGGATACTGGGAACTCATCTGACTGAGAGCTCCTTCCAGTACGTCGGACAGGTAAGCAACAGTATCGTGCACACTTTGACACACACACAAACAAACTCTTCCTCTAGCCGTGTAACAACCCTCTGATGGATCGCTCACTGATCCCTGTTTTCAGGTGGTGCACATCTTCTCCCACATCCACCAGACTTACATGGTGCACAGTGTGCGTCTGACGGACGGTGGAACCCAAACACAGACTGAAAATACACAGTGGCTCACCAGATCTGCTCTGCACGAAGCTGCCGTGTCCACAGGAGTGAAAAAGGTTTGTGTTTTGTTTACACAGCTGTGTGTGTGCGTGCACCTGCAGCACTAAAAGTGGACATGGTTATCACAAACAGAAAGCATGGTTTTGTAACAGCAGTCTACTTGCCCCAAATGTACAGTTTGTTCTACTGGTGTGTATATATACACACACTTTACAAGATTAATTTAAAAAAAAAAGTAAAGTTAAATATAAATCATCTGCTGAAGAGCACCAAGTGTGGGACATGTAACATGTGCTGTGTGTAGTTTTCTTGTCATATTACAGGATTTCAGTGGTTTTAAGTTCAAATTCTCACTGATATCTGCTGTTTGGAGCTGTTGGTAGTAACAGTTTTTAAACTGTGAAATGAAAACGGCATCGTCTAGGTTGTTGTGATTATTAAATTCAGTTTTAGAGAATGTGAAGCACAGCTGCAGCTAGTCGCTGAGTTTGTTTCAGACAGATGTGAAAGAAAGCAGAAGCGAGTGAGTGTCCACGTACGTTCATGGCATCCACATGTCAACTCTCCCGCAGATTGTGAAGCTTCATGTTTCTGTGGACAGACAAAAAGAAGAAACATCTAAGGCAAGTGCCTCTGTATATTTATGCATTTCATAATCCTTTCCAAACAAATGCTGTAATCCTGTGCTAATAACAGATGTCACATATGTATTCTGCTCATCTCATTTAGGATGGAAAGAAGCAAAACACCACTGGTATAAAGAATAACAAGAAACCACCGACCTCAAAAAAACCCAAACTGGGCGCAGCAGCTAAGAGCACAGGCAGACAGCTCACCCTCAGCTCCTTCTTCAAGGAAGTCAAAGAGGAATCTTGATGGAACTGTGTGTCAAAGTCCTATGTGGTGCCTTTCCATGGATATGAGCAACCCTGTTTCCACATCAAGATATTCTTTCGGTGCCCTGGTCGCCTCACTGGGTATGAAATACAAAATGCCATCAAATTATTTTAGAGAGAGATCAGTTTTTAAATATTTATAAAATGAAACAAAAACAACAACAAAAATCTATATATTGCTTATTAGATATTCCTGTAGGGATTGTTAGTGCATCAGCAATGTATTTTGATTTTTTTAATGACGTCATTGCAGGTAATGTTTTTATCACTATATTATGACTATGTGAACTTTTGTTGTTTCATCTGTATGACATCCTAAAATTCACTGAAGGATTATCATCATCATTTTGTGGCAACTGACTGACTGGCTACACATTTTACAAACATTTTGTATAATGATTTTAATGTGTAATACCACAATAAAATTGCAATTTTATTGGGGGAAAAAATCCACCCAGTGCAGATCCAGACTTGAGACAAACACGGGGCTTCCTTCCAGCTGGGGGCACGTGAGACCTGTTGTTTAGCTTCCAATCAAAACCGTACAAAATTTCTTTGTATTATAAAAAAATGTTTTTATGTTAGAATTACATTATTTCTTTGTTTTCTACAATTTTTTTTGTGATAAGTTGGTATGTCGTTACCTCTCAGAGGTTGTTATAACGGGAAAAAGTCCAGTTAAAGCCTGAAGAGAGGAATCAGAAACTGACAGTGGCTCCTTTTACACAAACTTAAACTTAAATGCTTGGGATGATTTGTGATATTCTACTGCTGCTGAGCTCATAAAATGGTATTGTAATGGGTGTATGTGTACAGGAAGAGTAATGGAAGGCTGCATGGATGTACAGTATGTCCTTGTCCTGGATTGATGTACGCTGTCAGTGTTTTTTTTCATCAATCCATCATTAACACTGATGATTATCTCCGGCCCTGAACTAGTGGTAGGTTTAACACTGAGAAACTGCTTTAAATTCTGCAACTCAGCGGTGGAGGAACTATTCAGATCTTTAACAGTACACTGTAAATATATTCCATTACTGGTGAAAGCAGGGCATTGAAATGATACCCAAGTAAAACTATGTAAGTATACTCAGGAAAATGTACCACAATGCAGAAAAATGCCGGCCTTGAGTGTTACAGTATTATTAGATGATTATCAGAGTGCATTCACATGCACATTACCATACTGGTTTTGAATCGTATCCTGGTTTTTATCATTCGGAATATGGTGTTTACGTGTTTACATGGAACGCGAGAAACCTGGCTGTTCACGTCCCTGTATGTATAATCATAGCGGCGTTTAGATTTCTGATCAACTGTGTGCAGGTGTTCCATGATTTCTAAATGTCTCACCTTCTTATTTTCAAGCATCAGAGACTGTCCAGAAACCTGGATAAGGTGTTTACATACCACAGTATCCTGGATTCTTTCAGACTTCTCCAGGTAGCATATCCAGGTTTTTTGTCAAAACCAGGTTAAGGCTTTATCCATGTTTGTAAAACAAGTTTATGGTGTTTACTTGTGCAACACATAACTGGGAAACCTGATCATAACCAGGATACTTGTGTGCATGTAAACACACTCACTGACGCGTTTACTGTTGTACCTGGTTGATGTTGAGCTCATTTTCAACTATATTATATAGGGCTGCGACTAATGATTATTCTCATTATGGTTTAATCTGCTGATTATTTTGTTCATTTATTGATGGTTTGGTTTCTAATAATTCAGAAAGTTGTGAGAAAAGCCCTTCATCACAATTACCCAGAGCCCAAAGTAGCAACTTCACAGAGGTTCTTCTGTCCAACTAATAGTCCAGTCTGCAAAATTATTTAAAAAAAATTTACAATTAATTGACTAAGTAAATAATAATAATAATAATTACAATTAAAAAGAATTCAAAGAAAAAGCAGAAAATCCTCCCATCTGAGAAAATGTGGCATTTTTAAATGATTATAAATTCTTGATTAATTTCTGTCCGCTTGTATTTGCTGTTGGATAGTTTAATTTTTTTTTAAAAAAGGATCATAATTTTAAAGTAACTAATTACTAAAGCTGTCAAATAAATGTAGTGGAGTGGAATAATAAATTAGCAGGAAAAGAAATACCTGAAGTTTGTGCCTACCTGCAGAACTTGAGTAACTACTCATTTACATCTAACTACCTCTACTTACTCTTTGATGGACAAGAGGGTCCTTTTATTTTACTAGAAATATATACGGTAGAATAAACGTTGATGGCTATGACACCACAGACTGTATAAAAATGACACGGACGATTAGAAGTCGACATAAAGTAAAAAGCTTTTTGGCGAGAAACAGCGCCCCCTACCGCGCTCAACTAATAGCTCGACCGATCCTATCAGAAAATACTTGCAATACCAAAGCGGAGAAAAAACAGGAAATGCTCCAAACGGTCGCGGTGCTGTCTCCAGTTATATTCAAAGCCACTCGGGTGGAGTAGAAGTCCACATTGTACCCGTGTCCGGTTCCCCTTCGCCGAGCCGTGGGTCAGCCTGTGGTTTCTTGCAGCGGAGCCGTTTTTTCCAGTGTGGCCGCTCGCCCCAGTGTGTCGCCGGGACGCGGGACGCGGGTCTGGGCTGGAATTCAGGGCGTGCTGCACGTTGAACTTTGAAAGTAATTATTTGCCAAACAGCTCCGGGGAGTGTCCAAAGGTTCTGCACCGTCGTCTTCTCAACCGTCCTGCCGAAACACCGTCTGCAAGGTGAGCGTCTCTGGGTGGAGTTGTGTCTCTTAAGTGCTTCAGATTTTCGTGGTTTTCTTCTCGTAACCATTGCATTCCTTTAAATCATTCCTTTATGTTTACAGATGGCTTCTGCCTGGGAAAGTGTCTTGTCTGTGCACCAGAGGATAGTGGACAACGGAGGTTCGATGATTGTCAAATATTCCTACATTTGTAGTTTTTGCTTCATTTTCGTTGCAGCAAACTCCTATTTGTTCTTGCACTTACGGGAAGAGATTCCCAGTCTGAGGCACAAGCCTGTGTGTGTGTGCGTGTGTGTGAATTGGGAGCTGCAGATGTGCCCCCCAGCTTCACAGTGTCTTCACAATGACTGCTTTGTGGCCTGTCCCATGGTTTGCCACCACCATTGCCATTTTTGAAATGACATCGTCCTGTTACAGTCATCTTTGCAGTGGATATGTGTGAGTGGGAAGCACAGGGAGCCAAACTCGGGAACAGCCCTTTACTTGTCAGAAGAAAACTGTCTTTTCATGTACTCCACTGCATTTTTTAATTTTTTTGTGCAGCTTTATAAAACTGAATTGGGTTTACATTTATAAAAAAAGCATATTTAACAGGTCATTTGGGCTGAACCGGAACAAGAAAAACTGTAAAAATCTGGCATTTCCTGTGCAGACAAAAGCAAAAATGAAAATTCAGGGAAATCAAGGCAGCTCCTTAATCTTTGAATTCTAGCTACAGATGTGTCCTGGACCTTGTTTATTTATTATTAGTGAATTAAAAGTGAATAAAGCCTAAAAAGTCCCTGGCACAGAACTCTTATGTTCCAGACAAGAGGACGGACGCGTGGGTGCTGGTCTACTCCCCTGTCCCGGTGTCACTCATCTTCCTGGTTTACCTCTGTGTGGTCTGGGCTGGCCCTCGTCTGATGAAACACAGGGAACCCGTTGACCTCAAAGTAGTTCTCATTGTTTACAACTTCGCCATGGTCGGCCTGTCTGCCTACATGTTTTATGAGGTGTGTGAGTTCTGCTTTTTGTCCTGGTTTTAACACGGGGAACCAACTCAATCCCGAGCGTGAAAGTATGACTTAAAATATTCTCTTTTACCTGACACAAGTGGTTACGTTGGAGGCGGATCATTACATTAAACGATTGTTTTAACATTTGCAGTTCCTGGTCACTTCATGGCTCTCCAACTACAGCTACCTCTGTCAGCCTGTAGATTACAGCACCAGCCCGCTGGCAATGAGGGTAAGGTCGTCTCTCACTTGCTAGATTCAATGTCTTTGTTGTGTTCATGCAGAAATGTGGTCTGTGACGAGCTACATTTGGATCATAATCCAGAATAAAATTACCGTACCAGGCGGCTGACAGTGCAGTTTGAAAGATGGAACACGCAGCTACCTTTATTGAGTCAATAGTAGTATGTAAAATTCACCTTTCTTCATTGTCTCCTCCCTCCAGATGGCCAGAGTCTGCTGGTGGTTTTTCTTCTCCAAGATCATAGAGCTCTGTGACACGGTGAATATTTGTTAAAACATTTTCAGTATCAGTCAGAGGAGTGAGAATACAGAGTTGTAACTCTGCTCCCCTCTCTGTGGGCAGCTCTTCTTCATCCTGAGGAAGAAGAACTGTCAGCTGACTTTCCTTCATGTCTACCACCACGGCACCATGATCTTCAACTGGTGGGCCGGAATCAAGTACGTGGCGGGAGGACAGTGTAAGTCAACTGTTGTTGTGATTTAATGTACGTGATCTAATGACACTGATGTATTTAAAGTCAGCTGATATCCTATTTTTTTCCTTGTTTTCATCAAATCGCACGAAAACACCAAAAACCAACAATCAGTTCGTTCTCCTTACAAGTATTTTATGTGTAACCAGAGTATAGCGTAGCTTATTCCTCTGTGCCATTCAGCTCTGTTCGTGTTAAAGAATAGTTTAAAAAAAAAAAAACACATCAGTGAGCTCCAGCGTTGCACCGGGTGACACGTTCCTTCATTACGATAAACCGCGGCACTGCAGTTTATTTTGGGTTGATACAGACACCGTCCTGCTGCTGTAAATACTCACTGGAAATGTGTATTAAGCCACGGCTGACAATAGTCCCCAACAAATGCACTATTTCCTCCTGTTTTAGCTACTTTTGCTAAAAAACTGCAGTGTTTGAATATATTACTTTGCCTTTTTTTTTTAAAATGAAACCAAAGCTCTATCAGCTCTAAAGGTTGACAAAAAGTACAAAAATGTTCAGAAGAAGAAAGAAAAAATATTTATTATTCTACCATTCCATGAAATTATATACTCCATCATCACAGTTGCCAAATGCTAGGTATTATTTTATTTTTCCAATAACAAATGTTTAATCACTCTGCGTGATGTGACTGGAATGCTGTAAATCCAAATTGTAATACTGAAAAAATATCTTGGCAACATCAGTGTCTTAATCTGTCAGCCTTACACAATGTCTCGTGTCTGTCTTCTCCCTCTCATTAAAACAGATATTACTGACAAAGTATAAATTTTGTCAGTGGTGAAAATTAACCAAGAACATTTACTCAAGTACTGTACTTAAGTCAATGTTTGAAGCACTTGTACTTTACATCAGCATTGGTGTTTTTCACAGTCCCTCATTTCAGAGGGAAGTGTTGTTCTTTTTTGCTTTACGGCGGTAGTTTCTAGTTATTTTGCTAGTTAAGCTGGTCCATACAAACCATAGGATCAACTTACAAAATGTGATGCATCGTTATAGATTAAAGTACACAACGGTATATAAGGTAATTTAAACTATCCCCACCAAAAAATTAAAATGCTTCTCGTATGTTAATGTATGAGTAATAATATTCCAATATAATACAAATGATACATGAATGATTCATGGTGAATCTGAAAGGTGACGATTTCCGTGAGTACTTTTACTTTTTATGCTTTAAGTACATTTTGCTAAGGGACTTTTACTTTTGTCGTATTTGCTATTTTTATGTAACTAAAACATCTCAGTACTTTTTCCGCCACAGAAATTTGTAGCACTTTAGATGATTCACTCACTATCAATGCTTAAAACTGTCTTTTCTCTATATTTTGGTGCATTTGATGACTTTTTTGAAATTTCGGGTACAAAGACTGAGTTAACTGATGCTTTTTAATGCCATCCAGCGTTCTTCATCGGCCTGGTCAACACCTTTGTTCACATAGTGATGTACTCTTACTACGGCCTGGCTGCGATTGGCCCCCACATGCAGAAGTACCTGTGGTGGAAACGATACATCACGTCTCTGCAGCTGGTGAGTAGCTGCTGCTCTGTGTGACGGGAATTATGCATGTACACACAGTGGATTTTTGGGAAGTAGCTCATACTGATCCGAACTTTGTTGGCTGCCTCTCCAGCTGCAGTTTTTCATGTTCCTCCTGCACACGGGCTACAACCTGTTCACAGAGTGCGACTTCCCCGACACCATGAACATGGTGGTGTTTGGATACTGTATCACCCTCATCATCCTCTTCAGTAACTTCTATTATCAGAGCTACCTCAACAAGAAGAAGCAGAAATAAGACGCGGCGGTGAGGGAGTGCCACACAATCAGACACACCGGTGCTTTAAGGAGGGGAGCTGACGCGAAAGTATTTTGTACAGTGAATAAAAAGTGTTCTGTGTCTGCAATACTCACCAGTGTCCACTAGAGGGCACAACCTGACTACAGTGTGAAGGTTTTTTTCTCATGGTGCTCATCAACTGTCTGTTAAACTCTACAGTCAAAATTGAACACTGTATATTTTACAGACATATAGATCTAATGTTAACAATTTAAGACCTCTGCATTATTTTTGATTGTTAAAAAAAACCATTGAGTGATCATTCAATTATTTATTTCTTGAGTTGAGAAATGACAAACATTCAAATGATTGTTGTAAACAAACTGTACATTTTATACATATAATAATAAAGTAGGTTGGTTTCTCTGCATTATTGCAGAATTAATGAGCCCAAACCCTCCTCAGGAAATAAATCCAAAAGCACAAAAAAAAAAAAAAGAAACACTTAACAAAATGCAGAAAGGCAATTTTTTTTTCCACTGCTTAACAAACACGGCAAAATGATATATTCTTTTCTACACTTCAGTCTAAAACAGATTGAAAGATGTAGATTAGAGAGAAAAAAAAAACATGAGAGGAGGGAGAGGACATTTCATTTGAAGTCCATTCAGGAGTGTTGTAGTGTCTGAAGTTTATACATTAAAGCCTAAAACACTGCATGTGTAAGCTCAGTCTGTCTTGTACCGTAAATGTGCAAGTCTTAGCACCAATGTAACCAACTCAAATTCTCTGTACATGACGAGTTCTTGGCCAATAAACCTGACTCAGAATATAAGAAGGAAAAGCTAATGTCGCTTATGGACATCGACTGGAAGATGTTTTAAAAATTCATAATCCTTCACTAATAAGAAAAGGAGACTTCCATGTAATTTCTTTGTCTCGTGTCATTCCTTCATTTAACATGAGTAAAAATTGTATCAGCCAGAACCAGATCAAATAGGGTTTGTTTTTTTAAGGCTTCCTTTTTACATATTTAAAATCTTTCTAACCCAGCGGTTCCCAAGCAGGGCGTCTGACCCCCACATGGGATCACAAGACGAATCTGAACGGTCTCAGAATGAATAAAGGGACCTCCCAGCGATTTTAGCATTGTACTTTCATTACATTGGCGGACTTGGAAGAGACAGATTAAAAACAGAATGGACAAAATTGATCCCGCAGAGGCTGAAATATCCCGACTTTTAGTCTCTTGTATGGGTCAAGCTCCAAGAATAACACATCCTACAATTCTCATACTGCAGCTCAACCGCATCTTTGGGAAGACCCTCCCTGCAGGGTAAATGCCCACATATTTCAAAGTACACATCCCAAGTTCATAACAGAGGCTCTCTGTTATAAATCTGCCTCAAGCCCAAGCCCAAATAACCCTGATGACATCACTATGACATCATTGGGGTTATTTTCTCAGACTTCAGAAAGCGTCCTTCACAGCCACAGAAGACTCTCTACATGTGTTTTACATGCTGAGTAGTACTCCTCAGTGGAGCGTCCCTTTAACAGAATCAGAAAGCAGAAAATACATCAAATTATGTTTATTTTCTCAGACTTTCCTCAGAACTTTGCTTATTTCCTTATGAATTACTGCATAATTTTACATCTGAAAAAAGAAAAATCACTTTTTGGATTTACTGGTGACAAGACAATTTTGTTTCAAGGTGGGATTCTAACCTACTTACATAACTGTATTAGGCGGGTGTAATTTGCATCTTGACCATTCAGATAGTGTAAGATAAGTAGTCTAAACTAGACTTCAGAACTGTTTTGTCTTGTTGGTTTCCATTCCTCTGACACCTAAGTATGTTAGAAGAACCTATCAATGATTTTGATCTACTGTGTGACCTGTATTTGGATGTTGAAAAAACAGGAAACAGGAACTAGAGAAGAACCGATCGGAGTGTGTGAATTTGCATGTGGAAGGAGTTGGGCTGCAGAGTAGTAGAGTGGGTGTGGTGAAGCGTGCCCTGCTCCAGTATTGCTCTATGTCTCTGTGTAGACGGAGGACATGTGGCTCAGGCTGCGGTCGAAGCTGCCCACCTGGAAGAAAATGCTCTCCTCTGGGCTTGAAGAGAACTGGCACCCTGCATTTCCATGCAGCTCCTGGGTCAAGCTGAAGCCTGGACAGAAATAACATAAAAATAGACAAAAGTTCAGTTGTTCAACATGTTGATAAAATCATTCAGGTTATTTTTTATGACCTTCATGATTCTGGCATATAGGCCCAAGGTAAAACGTCCTCACCTGCAGGGCCAGTGTTGCTAGTCAACATGTGGAAGCCATTGTGCTGATGGGAAGTGTAGGCGTGAGTGTCTCCTGGGACGTGGACACCACCGACTGTCTGCTCCATCCTGTAGGAGTCTCCGAAATGGAAGCAGCTCTGAAAGCTGCCTTGGTATTCTAGGAAATGAGGGAGGATGTTGAAGAGTGGGGACGAGGGAGAGAGAGAGAGAGGAGAAAAATAGAAGCCAGACTTGATCAACTGCCACCAGCGTCTATGGGTGGTTGTTTCCAAAGTCAGTAAGTGTCCACTCCATCCAGCTGAAGCTCAATGTGGATCTCAAATTATGACAACGCTATATTTGTGCTCGAGCATACTCTGCCAGCCCCTTAGTATATAACATTTGTCCCCATCGTCTCAGTTTGTACTCGGAATTGACCGCAGGAGTCACGATAATGGGAAAGCAGCCTTTGCCGGAGCGCTCTTACGCAACTCCCTGACCACAGCGTGGTTAGAGAGACGTCCATGTGTAGATCTTTACAGGGAAAACAGTGTTTAAGGCATTAGGAAAAAGGCTCAGGAGTGACAGCTGAGCTTGCCATGTTATGGCGCTGAGAGACAGCTGAATATATGAGCCAGCATTTTGTTGGCTAATTCAGCGCAGGGAAAAGGCTTCCGGCATGTGGGTTTCCCCACTCTGTTTCTACAACTCTAATCTCACTGTCCTAAAAATGCTCTGACAGAGTCACAGGGCAGTATCGCTGCTATAAGAGATAACTTTCTCTCTCCAAGGCCTTTTATGTGGGTCTGGTGGTACAGTAAGCGTTTGAAAAAGGACACGGGTATTCAGATTTGAAGTGCAGTGTATTCAAGTGATCAGACACTGTGAATTCTCTCACAGGATATTATATAAGAATAATAATAATAGACGGGCTACATGTTGCTGACTCACCTGACACAGGAAGAATTTCAGGATATTAAATTGAAACGCCAATAAACATTTTCAAATTGATTCCAAACCAGATTTCCTGAAACGAGAAGTTACATTCAGACAGATGTCTCCGGGACAGTCTTACCGTCGTTGGCAGACTGATGATGGTGATAGTGAGAGTAGGGCTTTTGGTGAGGGTGAACATGCTGTTTCTCCAGTGGAGGAGGCGGAGGAGGAGGAGGAGGCGTCCCTGTTCCCTTCATCCCAGGAGACAGGAGGGGACCCGACACCCTGGAGGACACACAGAGAGGGCGGGTGAGACATACAGTTAAAGCTCTCAGTCTATCATAGATCCTTTCTTGACAGTCTCACTAATATTTCAATAAAATGCTTCATGCATTGTGACATCCCAATCAAAGCCAGAGCTACATGCCGGCCTGCTAACCACATGATCGGACGAACCCAGCAGGGTACTTGGTGATGCTAAACACACAGAAGAAGAAACAGTCCAGGCGTGTGGAAACTTGGGTTCCCCACACGTAATCGTCTTCCTACCACATATTATGATCTTAAGTCAACAAACAGCAGAGTGTGCATTCAAGTGAAACCACCCCCCCACTCCAAAACACACACACAGGCACGCACGCACACACACGCACGCACGCACGCCGCCCACCATTACAGTAACCCCAGGCTTTGTGGCCTGGAGAGAGGAAAGCACAATCGTGTTTACATTCATGATGTCTGAGAGAAGCAGTATTCAGATTACATGTTTGTGACTTTGTGGACTCGAGTAGCCTGGAGAACAACTGAGGTTTGCACGCTGGCTTATTTTTGTGGCTATTGATCACTTAAATAAAGATTTGTCTGTGTTATTGGATACATTTCATCTGATACAGCAGAGAAAAATCACATTTAGGGACATAATCTTCAACTTGACAACACTGTGCCTGCCCAGAGTCATATTTAAATGGAGCATACTGTCGATTTCTCTTCAGTCTCAGCTTTTGAGAAGTCTCGTTGTGTGCTATCATACCAGCCGATTGTAATTCTGCCAGTTAGCGTGACAGTTAAACCGGCCGAACTTCAAGAACCTGCAGAATGAAGTGTACAGTCTACGGCATGTTTTGTTGAGCTTGTGCAAAAGCTTTCAGCAGCATCTGAGGACCAGTTCTGCATAACATCATATCATCTCAAATGAAAAGTATGATGCTATCATGATGGTTGTTACTTATTTTTAATTTTGTCATTGCTGTAGAGTGTGCACATGAAAGGATTTCTAAAAAAAAAAAGAATTTTAAGGGGAAATTCATCTCAAAATCAAAGTTTGAGAAACATTAGCAAAAATGTACACCCTCTTTCAGATATGCCTCGTGTTATGTAAATGTGTTGTCAATTTTACGTTTCTGTCTCAGGTCTAAATAAGTGCCTAAGTCATGTTTACGTAAAAGTCACAACTACAGTCTTACTGGGTTGCACTGAGTAACATTTCCATCAACACTCATAACATGGCAGAAGTCTGAATTTAATCCCTATGAGGGAATACTACTATTCCATTTTTTGCCAAGGGTTGAATGAGACAATTGATACCGCTCTCATGTCTGTAAAACCGATGTGAAGCTAGAGCCAGTTTAGTTTAGCACAGAGAACACACGGGGGGAAACAGTGGGCCTGGCTCTGTCTGATGGTTAAAAAAAAATTGTTTTACAAAAAATAAGCCTACCATGTTATTTCTAATTTATTTAGCCAATACAAAAATACAAAAACCAAAATGTAAAACTGACAGGTTGTATATAGTGTGTTAATCAGTGATGTGTAGGAATTTCATTACCTTCGGACAGAGCCAGGCTAGCTGTTTCCCTCTGTTTCCAGACTTTAGGCTAAGCTAAGCTCACTGGCTTCTCTCTGTAGCTTCATATTTAACAGGCAGTGCGGGATCAATCTTCTCATCAAACTTTCAGCAAGAAGACAAATAAGCATATTTACCAAAAATATCAAACTATGCCTTTAACTTACACCAGCCCATGTTTAAATACGCATAGAGCTATTTAATGTGCGTTCTGTTCTGCCCTAATAAGATCACAGTGATAAATTTACCCAGAAGTAAGAACCATCTCTGGTTTTTATTCACTTGAATGTTAAATGACAAATTTAACAACTTAATGCTGCACACTTGACATTAACGTAGTGAAACAGCAATCTGGTAAAAAAAAAAAAAAAAAATCCAGATTGATAGCCAACAGACCTGCCTTTAAAAACAGAGCTGGCCGATCACCTCCCCTCCAAATATTCAGCAGCTACTTAGTACCCTCTCATGACTGCATATCAGGAATGCCAACACATAAACTGCTGCTGTGTTACTATGTGAAAGCATATGGTTTGCACTAAGCGCTATATGATTGTGATGACAGAGTGTTGCTGGAGGCGGCCGAGCCCTCAGATGACTGCTCACCGCTGGCCTGGCTGGGGCCTACTATATGACCTACTGCTCCATGCATGAGGGATGTCCCACCCAGCACTCAGTATCTGGCAGCGGCGTCGTCCATGCCATTTGGCAGAGAGTGGCCGATGAAGGGAGATGGTGAAGGATGTCAAACCAAAGAGCAAAACGCTTCAAAGCTTTCCTGCCAAAGCTAAATTTAATTTACATTTTACTTAGCTGTAGGACACAGCTTTAGACTCCTAGTGCTTTTGCCATCATCGATGGAGATCATTATAAAACTGTACAAAAATTATACGCTGAAATAGTCTTTTTATTGCCTCTATTAAGAGAGGTCATGTTTTTGCTCCTGTATGTCTTCTTTCTGTTTGCCTCTGTCAAACTGAATTGATCCCATGAAATCTGGTGGAGAGAGAGGCCTTGAGCCAGTGAACATATGATTATATTTTCGCAGTAATCTAGGGTTTCCATCACACTAATAACCAGTGGTAGAAAGTAACTAGGTAATTGTACCTACTTTTACCTTACTGGAGTATTTCAACTTTCTGCTTCCACTCCCCTACATCTCAGAGGGATATATTGTACTTTTTACTCTTTTTACTTTTACACTACATTTATTTGACAACTACAACTACTGGTTACACTAGAATAAATACATAGAATAAACTACCCACTAGTATATTAATTAGTTAGAAGTAGCTCCACCTTGACCAGTTACAGCTTCCACTGATACTTTTGATACTTTTTGTACATTTTGCTGCTAATACCTTTACTCAAGTAAAACTATGAACATAGGACTTTACTTGTAATAGAGTATTTTTATCATGTAGTATTGCAGCTTGCTTAAGTAAAAGACCTGAACGCTTTCTTCACTGCAAATTGCTTTGACACAAACAAAAAGAGGGACTTTCCAAATTCCAAGGTCTGCAGGATTAGCCAATCAAAACAATTTAAAACTTAGGTGATAGGGCCGATTCCTTTGGAAGAACCAACAAGTTGGAAAATTGTTCATTCTGAGACCCTTCTTGTCACTGCGAAAACGCTCATGTAGGTATCATATTTAAGTGCTTAGCTGTATATGGACTTCACTTGACCTCCATGTCTATCTTGACAAAACTGAGGAAGCTTGTGTGCCACCTTGTGTTAGTCCAGCTCTGGAGAAACTAGCTGTTAGTGAGGGTGGATAATCCATGGGTTGGCACAGGCCCAGTGCGCGGCCATGTGTTCCTGCAGAGAGCAGCATTCCCCCAGGAGCTGCTGTCAGCACAAACTCAGGAAACAGTTATACTGTTCATATTTTTACGAGCTGCCTCTATGTGCAGCTAAAGTGAATCATAAGCTAATCACTGCCAGCTGCCCCTGGCCCTGCTCTCACTAGTCTCTAGCTTGCTAGCTACTCAAGCTTGAGGTATGACGGGAATCTTTCCTATGCCACGTTAATCTCTCCTCAGGTATTCATCATCACTGACCATCCTGCTCCGCTGTACTCTTTCCAGCTAGCCCACCCACTCCCTCTGTCCCTCCGCAATGAGAGTGATTTGACCACTGACCTGTTGATTCCTGAAGGTAGAGTTTTTAAGGGGGGGATTTTAAGGTTGATGGACTAAATTTTATAAAAACAGAGAAGGTCCAGAGGTTAGGGAGCATGGGAGTGATGTGTAAAATAGTCAATACCATTACAGAATGATGCAAACTTTGGCCTGTATTGTTTTAAGATTGTGTTGAAAAGTGATTTTGATGTGAGGTTTTTTTTTAAATGTTTTTTGTTTTTTTTTTAACAGCTGAGGAGCTAAATAGTTTATGAGACCGCGCCCTTTGCTCACTCTAGTGAGGACACTAGCTCAGTGACTTTGACTTGACTGGCTCAGTGAATTTTTCTGAGTAATATGGGAAAGCTGATGTCATTCTGGGAATGAGATTTGGTTCAGTTCTGAAGTTCTTGGCTAAACTCCAGCCTTACAAATGCTACAAGAAAATGAAAAGGACAGTCCAACCTGGACTGTCTGATGCTGCCCTGAAGCCACACAAGTCCAGACAAAATGACTGGTATTCAGGTATGAGGGCTTGGACATCATCACTACTGGAGTCCAACTATTGTCCAGAAACATTACGGCTTATTGTGTTATTGTGCAGTCTGGCTATCTGTATGGAGGCACGATGGACTGGAAAGAAACCTTAAGATTCATGAGCAGCCCTGCTCTGCTCCTCATTCGTCTTCCTTCACCTGCAGGTAACTGTCCCACTAGGGAGCAGGGATCAGACCCTGTCCTCTAGAGACCCTGCATTCTCCACAAACACATCTCTGCCTGCCCTCTCATCTCCCCACTCTGTAGCCGACCATTAAGCCCTGCTGATGGATGACAGGGGCTTCTTTGGCGCAGATTGGTGGGAACACTTCTGGTTCTGGTTAGCAAGCTAAAGCTGTGCTTGAGAGACAGACTACAGCATCCTGGCTAAAGCTAAGCTAAAGCTAAGCCAACCCCGCAGGCCCCAGTGTGAAGAGCACAGCCAGGGCTCAGGATATTTTGGGGGCCCTGAAAGCTCTCTGTTAGTCCCAGAAAGACAACTGCCCAAAACACAAAGGATACATCCTTAATTACCATTCTTGTTGGAGGAATTTAGACAGTAAATCATCAGAATTTTCTTTGAGTTAAATGTTTGTGTAGACGGGTTAATTGAGGACTACACATTATTAACTGAGGACCACAAACTGACCACATGCCGCCTTGAGCAACTACCTCAAAAATGTTTTTGTTTGGGTTGTGAGATTGACACTTGTTTTCTGCATTACTGGAGAATGATAATGGCTGGAGGACAGACAGTGTAGAGTTACGAGCCGTGAACGTCCCCCTTCAGGGCAGGAACTCTTAATGTAGCTCCGTGCCGTCTCTGCCGCCACTTTAATTCAATTAGCCTGTGTCAATCACTGCCAAGGTATCAAACTGACTGAGTACAATATTTGCAGAGGGGTTCTAATATCAATACTCAGGGAAAGGCAGTAGAGTCGCCCATCTGCAATTATATAACCACATATGGCCGAAGCACTGAACGACAACATTTACCACCCATCTCTCTGTGAGCACAGGCCACCATAGTGGAACAGCCGTCTCTACGAGAGAGGCCCTACACACACTCTCACGCACACACTCACACTCCTGCCGCACCGATCACCAAGTGTATTTCAACTGGCATATTTTAATATTAGCTTCAGAAAAATGACACTGGTATTTAAAAAGTGAAAGGAGTCTAAATGGTCCATTTGAGCCAGAGTAAACACATTTAGCTATGAGGTCAGAGGCTGCCACACTAGAGGCAGGTTAGTTTGATAATTTTGTCAAAATGTTTAATGTCCTGCTAAACCGTTTGGGAAAAACAAGTGCGGCACTGATATTGACTTTGGCAGCAGCCTGTATACTCAAGGCTTTAAACATGTAAATCAAATGCTCCATCTTCAGGCAAATGTAAGTAGACGTTTTATGCCCGGCTAGTTGTAGGTCCGGCCACAACTTGGTTTTTAACTCCTCACCCCACCCTCTGTCCATACAGTGTGATGAACGGATAGACCATTACAGTATATGTGTGTGCGTGCATTCATGAGCACTTTTGGGTCAAACATCTTGGTTCGATGAAATCTGTAAATTTTGAAATTGGTGCAGTTTTAATGCAGTGTTGTCATCATGTCACAAGTATGAAGGAGCTTAAGGTGGGGAAGCAGAGATATACATAAACAAAGGAGATTACTTATTTGGCATAATGGGCACTTAGGAAAAAAAGGGGATTCTCACCCCCCCCAACACACACTCACACACGTTCAGATGTTCCTCATCAAGCACCCAAAGGAACGGACCCACGTCTCACATCCAATATGTCCCACTGCCTGTTGTAACCGCTGTTACAGCATCCCCTACTCAGGTCCTTTTCACTTTCCATTTCTTTCCTCATGCAGTTAATTGTGCATGGTGCTGAGAAAGAGGCACAGAAACCGCAAGGTAATTTCAACACCGTTCTCCTCCTCTCAAGGCTTGAAACAACACATCACCTTCCAGATGCTTACAGGCCGACCTGACGTCTCTGAGCGGCGCTCGGACGTTTACATCCACACGGTTTAACCGCGCCAGCCCGCTGCACTGTTTGTGCTGGAAGTTGACCGGCCTGCTGTGCCTCACACCCCAATCACATGCAATCATGTGTGTTTCCTGGATTACTATATGTAAACTCCTCTCACTCACACACACTCCCACACACAGAGACACACATGAGTACAAATGTATGCACGGCTCTTAGAGTAAGAAAGCCATCAAACCTTATTGTGTCATACTTCTATGTTGTATATACTCCCATAAAAGTGTATATACACACACAGACACCCAAAGAGCAGACCACAGAGTTAAAGGAAAGCATGTTTATGTAACATGATCACTTTTGTAACACAGGGTTTATGATGCTTGATTCCATCCACTCTTTCTCAATGTTATTAAACTGTAAAAGACTTTTTTCCTCCACTACCTCCCTGGTTTTCGGCACATTGTTTAGTACAGTACAAACTGTGCCTCCTGACGACACTTGGGCTCTGTAACTCTGCTCCCCTGGCTCTCTGGGGAAATCATCGGCACTAATAGGAAACATGCTGTGCCTCTCACGCACACACACACACATACACACAAAAACAGGAGGAACAACACAGATACACGAAATGAGCTGCCCTTCCCTGCCGAAGTGTCCCCGAGAAAGGCAGCTGTAGCTCTACGAGCTGCAGATTCTTTTGAATTGTCCGTATCTAACATAAGAGGCAGCTTTGTAAAAATTAGTTTCGGTCGAGTTAATTAATGTGTTCTCGTTACAATCAATTGAATTGAAACATATTTTCTTCTTTGCCAAAGATGTAGCAATATTGGTACACTTACTAAATATTATTAAATCATCCTCAGTTTTATTGCTTTGTCTTTAAAAGCGTCCCCAGATGTACTTATTTTCACAATTATCTGGAAGATGCATCATCTTTTGTGATAGTTTAATTTGATACAGTTCATTGTTGTATGGCCCATCAGTAGATCAACTGTCTAATGCAGTATATGATGGTCTATCCAACATAAGTACCTAAAGTAGATTTGTACAATATGATTTTTTTGGTAATGCTTTCTCTTGTCCGAGAGAATCTGTTGATCCTTATCCTTGAGGGTAAAACAACTCACAACGCAAACTCCAGAGGATGATACTATCAATCTGCTTTGACAGTTTACTCTCATTAAATTGCGAATCATGTCCGGCCAAGCGGTTTGGTCATTGTGCTGATGCTGTCGTATCCAGTAGAGATGGGGGACCTTATGAACACTGATTCCAGTGCCAGAAATAGAGCTGGTGATGTGTCACGTTGACCCTGTGGTGACCAGCACAGCCCTTCTTCCCATGAGGCATGTCTTAGGGGTTGTGGAGTTGAGTTTGTTTCCAGTAAGACAGCCAAATGGGTTTGTCAGCAGGACCGAGAGGCTTAACCTAACATGAGCTAAGGGGGTTCGCCCTGTGGTTCGTCCTGGATTCAGGATAATAAATAGGTGAAAAACAATGGAAACAAAGGGTGAAAAGTGTGATCATAATGATAATATCAGGGTGATGCTTAGTAGAGGAAAAAAGTTTTTGCTAAGTTTTTGACCTTTGTGTATTTATGAAGATAGATACAGTGCCTTCAGAACGTATTCAGACCCCTTCACTTTTTTTAACATTTCGTTATGTTGCAGCCTTATCCTAAAATCATTTAAATTCATTTTTACCCACTCAAAACAACACCCCATAATGACAATGCGAAAACAGAATTTTAGAAATTTTTGCAAATTAATTGAAAAGGAAAAGCTGAAATGTCACATTGACAAGTACTCAGACCCTTTGCTATGACACTTGAAATTTAGCTCAGGTCCCTCCCATTTCTCTTGATCATCTTTGAGATTTTTCTACACCTTGACTGGAGTCCACCAGTGGTAAATACATTTGATTGGACATGATTTGGAAAGGCACCCACCTGTCTTTATAAGGTCTCACAGCTGACAATACATATCAGATCAAAAAGCAAGCCACAAGGTCGAAGAAACTGCCCGCGGAGCTCAGAGATAGGATTGTGTCAAGGCAAAGATCTGGGGAAGGCCACAAAAAACTCTCCGCTTCATTGAAGGTTCCCAAGAGCACAGTTGCCTCCATAATTCTTCAATGGAAGTAGTGTGTAACAAGGACTCTGCCTAGAGCTGGCCGCCCAGCCAAACTGAGCAGTCGGAGATAAGGGCCTTGGTAAGAGAGGAGGAAGCCTCTCCTCAGTGAAAGAGCTGTTTGGAGTTTGCAAAAAAGCCCCTAAAGGACTCTCAGTCTGTGAGAAACAAGATGGTCTGATGAAACCAAGATTGAACTGTTTCGCCTCAATTCTAAGTATCATGTCTAGAGGAAACCAGGCACCACTCGTCATCTGCCCAATATCGTCCCAACAGTGAAGCATTGTGGTGGCAGCATCATGCTGTTGGGGTGTTTTTAAGCAACAGCAACAGGGAGACTTTTCAGGGTTGAGGCAAAGCTGAATGGAGCAAAGTACATAGATATCCTTAATGAAAACTCAGGACCTCAAACTGCGCTGAAGGTTCACCTTCCAACAAGAGAATGACCCTGAGCACACAGCAAAGACAACGCAGGAGTGGATTCGGGACCACTCTGTGTATGTCCTTGAGTGGCCCAGCCAGAGCCCTGACTTAAACCCAATCGAACATCTCTGGAGACCTGAAAATGGCTGTCCACCGACGGTCCCCATCCAACCTGACAGAGGTTCAGAGGAACTGCGGAGAAGAATGGCAGAAAATCCCCAGATCCAGGTTTGCAAAGCTTGTTGTGTCATACCCAAGAAGACTCAAGGCTGTTACAGCTGCCAAAGGTGCTTCAACTAAGTACTGGGTAAAGGGTCTGAATACTTATGTCAATGTGATATTTCAGTTTTCCACTTTAACATTCTGTTTTTCCTTTGTCATGATTGGGTGTTGTTTTGAGTGTAGATTGATGGGGGGAAAATGAATTTAAACAATTTTAGCGTAAGGCTGCAACATAAGAAATTGTGAAAAAAGCGAGGGGTCTGAAAACTTTCTGAAGGCACTGTAGATATAGTAAATAGTTTGGTGTATGTGTAAAAAATCTTTGTCTACTAAGGTTTTTGGTAACTTCAGCTAGAAAACTTCTACCTTACCGGAGTGTGATATCACATGACTTACATGACTTTTTGTAGAATTTTCCATTCTCCAATCAGGAAATTTACTAGATTTAATGTTTATTTTTACTGCCCTGCTGGCAAACTTATAATTTCCCCACCCTTACCAGTAATACAGAGTTTTAGAGCAAGTAAGACACATCTTTACATCTGAATACATCCATGTTACACGTCCACGAAGGACTCACCCATCTCTCGTGCCGTCCATGGCGGTCAGTGGGGACAGGTGATGAGGGCTGCCCAGGTCCCGGTCTAGTCGGTGTTGTCGAGAGGGCAGGTCAGTGGCAGAGACGGCGTTGGGGTTAGGGGAGAGGAGCTCCACAGAGGCACTGTGGTGCGGGGTGCTGTCGCCAGTGTACAGGCCTGAAAGATAAATTAAGCTAATTCAGTAAATGTCCCAAATAAACCCAAGGGCCATGTGTTCCATCTTCCCTTTGAGCAAATTAAAAGCCATTTCATGGCAAAAGGATTTTGTTTTGACAGCCTTCATCCAATCAGAGATCTTTGTGAAATAAAATATTCTGTGTTTACGCTGTCTGTAATTTAGGGTACATTGTTTGTGCTGCCACAGGGATTGGCTTTGTTTGTCCTTTAAGCTGTTTGTTCTTATTACACAAGAAAATAAAATGGTACATGTGTTTAAAAGGGGGAATAAGGTAACTAGATAGCCTCTGTTTTGTTTGAGTTTGTGTATCATGGATATGGTTATCTAAACACTGATCAATTTTTCTTATCCAGAATGCCCTGCAAACTAGGGCTGCAACTAATGACGGTCATTATTGATCCATGTTTTATTTGTTTTTATTTTTCAGTATTTTAATGAAATATGCCCATCCCAAAGTTCCCAAAGCCAAAGATGATGTCTTAAATAGCTTGCTTTCTCTGACCACCAGTTTCAAACCAAAGCTATTCATTTTGAAATGATATAACACAGAAAAACGCAGTTGACCCTAATTTATATAGAAATTCAAACCAGTGAACCTTTACCATTTTTGCTCTTCTTTAATATTCACTCTGTGAATGTGCTGCAATGCTTCTGATCTTTCAAACATTACAGTTTTCAAGTGATTCAATTCCCTCAACATTTAAATATTCTGCTCAGTCAAGAACTAGACATCGTAGACACCAAGAGAAGCTGAACTTGATCTCCACTCGTTCTTCTTCCAACACAGTAAATCTACTCTCTCCATCTTCTGCTCCATTTATCACCTTGTTTCTTTCCCGGCATCCACAAGGAGAGCAGCGCGCTGACTGTCTTGTGCAGTTAACCAGCAACGAGAGGAGAAGACAGGAAGAGATGAAAGGAAGAGAAAAGATCGTGCTCCTGGTTTTGCCGTTTCCAGGCCCAGCTGTTCTCAAGTGGAAGCATGCCGAGGCCTGATCTGACAGCACTCTGAAACGGTTACAAGCTTGATTCATTACCCTCAAATCATCAGTCGCAGACCTTAAATGTTTTCCCCTTTAGCCCCAACATCTGCTAACAGAGCGGCAAAAACAGTCGAAAAATAATGGCTATGATTGCCTCAGTTTCCTCGCCGATTCCTTGCAGAAGGAGACAGAGAGGATCTGATGGCACTCCTTTACAGTTAGTGGAGGATTATGTTCTGAAGATGTTGTGGAAAGGCTTCTGGTCGAGTTCAAGAAGAAAGTTCTTTGTGAGAAGGTGACAGAGATGTTTATCAGCCACTCAGCATAAAAGCAGGAACATGTAAACCTCTGCACCGAAAGTATGATGAGTCCTTCCTCTGGTTAATCAGGGAACACTCTAATTATGCTCTATAAAACAGAGAGAGGCTTCTCGTAAGTCTCGCTACACCCGTGTGAATAAGAGCAGACTTATAACCAGCGAACAGGAAAACAAGTTCAGCTCTGACTGGAAGCATGAGTCATTTTCTGCTCCACAAGTGTTAATGATGGGATGGCTGCCCACTTTGCTCCACCTCCTCCATGCATCCTATTGGCCCTAGAACAAAGTGAAAGTCATGTAAATGGAGATCCTGAATGCCAACCTGCGACATCTTTGCTGGCCTTGAATAACACTGCATCCTTGAACACTCCTGCATAAGCTCATGAGTGAGCTCCTCAGGGCTTTAAACCATTTGAAACAAGAGAGCAAGCGACATCCACTCAGAAACAGAGGGAGGCCACGGGTAAAAAGCCAAGACTCAGAGGCCCGGTTCGACATTCAAAGACAAGTTGAGCGTTCACAGTCAACGGTGCGCAGAGTTCCAGCAACAATAACAGAGAGCAACGGGGAGCCTGGAAAGGGTACAGGAAGAAAACAAGGACAGATGTGTCCATAAACTGAGGGAGCTGCGGGGCATCGCTCTTGTCTCTAAGATTGTTATAATCTATTTATCTCTCTCTTGTTCCCTGTCTAGTGTGGTGTTGACTTTTGGTGATGGTCAAATGCATCAATTAGAAAAATGGAAGTTTAAAGGCCACATGTGATGAGTAAAAGTTTCCATTTGTAGCTGTTGCTGATGGTTTTTGCAGTCATTGCATGTAAGGTTAATATGATATGGTTATGAAATACAAACCAGACAAACAAAAGTGCAAGGTTGTAACACTTAAACTTAGTCCAATGACTAAAATGTTGATATAAAATGTGTATAAGCAATTAAAGATAAATTATAGTGGTGTAATTTGTTTATATTTGACCAAAGGCACCGCAAGTATGATTTTTACTGCCCGAGAGCACAAAATTACCATAATACATCTGCAGGAATGTTGACATGGCTGTTGATAACCAGCAATGACTCGGTGATTGCTTTGCCAGGTGTCTGGATTTCTGGCAGTCAGACTTCACTTGCTGGCCTGTTCTTCTGTTTTGGAGCAAATGCTCCCTAGCCATCGATATTTTGAGACACAGCCAGTCTCTTGCACTCACATTTTGAATTGCTCAACCATGGAGGATAGTGCTACTACCGGTGTCATATGACATGTCGTATTCAAGCCAAAGGGCAAATGGTTAAGAAGTATTACTTGTTAAAATATTTTTTCTGTTGAATTCCTGCAGTAATTAATTTATATCCTGACATGTTTTGTGAACATTTTTCATGTGGAAGGTGCACTGAGAGAAAGAGAGACGTGAAACCTATGTTTTCTGTTGCCGGCAGAGGCATTGGATTAATGCCTCTCTGAAGTTACATTATCAGGGTATTGGAAGACAGAGCAGCGTCCTTTGTGTACCTGTGAAGATGTCTTGGCCTAGTCCAGGAGAACGACCATCTTTGCCGTTGTAGAGGTGCTGTGAGGAGGTGGAGCTCTGAAGGTGCTGCATGGACAAACAATCACTCAGGACATCCTGCTCCAGGTGAGGGCAGGGCCGAAGCTATCAATCACAAATATTAGAACATAAAATAACATTAGATTTCGAAAGAATTCCATTTGGTCTGCAAGATTAGGCAACATAAGAACAGAACACGGCTTGAGTTTTGTCTATTTGTAGGTTGGACCCTATGTGGAACGTGGTTTTCCTTGTGTTTTCTCTTTTTGCAATAATGTGATTGTAATGTTAATTCGAAACAGTAACTCTGCAAATGAGAATACACTGTCAGTTAGGGGGTACCAAAGGAGAGATCATATGCTCCTTTTTGAGTCATTCGTTGGCCTTGGACATTGTGGGTAATTGATCACTGCACCAGCTCATAGCCAATGTGAAATTGCTTCTGTTTCTCTCACTGCCAACAGTAATGGGGGCAACTGAAGACACATTTCAGCTTCAGAGTCAATCCCACGCCACACAAAAGAAACCTAAACCTACAGAGCCTTGTGTCAGTCGGAGATATGAGACATCTGCCTTATGGATCGGTGGAACAGCTGACCTCTGCTGTATACATCAGTGGATTTCACTGTAATAAAACATGACAGTTGCTGAGGTAATAATTTTGCCAGGACTAACAACCACTCAGGAGATTTACCTTCAAAAATCCTGAAAAACCAACACAGGGATCAGGATAAAACTATAGCTAACCAATAATGAATTAATCCCACTTACAAATATTAGCTGTGCCTCAAAAGCCAAAACCCTAGTGTGCCATAGAGCTCCATTGTTTATCCACAAACTAATACAACACGTCAGTGAGCCCAAACGTTGCACTGGGTGACATGTTCCTTGCTCATTATGATGAGCAAATATGACATTATTGCTAACCTAACAGCATTTTGATCACGTGTTAGAGATGTACAGTAAAGCACGCACAGATTAAATTGTTATCTGTCCACTCGGGTCATTGCTCTCTGGGAAAAATAAGAGGGTAACGCAGATTGTCATGACAATGCTGAAGAATTTTTCCACCCACAGTCCAACCACGAAATCAAAATGTGAATTTGATTTTCATGGAATAACAAAGGCTGGATTAGTGGATGTATGGACAGACACGCAGATACAGGGAGAAAGAAGGACTTATTGAAAAGGCTGGAATGATAATAGAGAAAAAAGCTTGGTGGACAGCATAACCTTAGTCATGTGTAACTGGAGCGCTTAGTTTGAAAGATGCACTTGACTTTTTCTAGTTCGAATGACTCAGAGCAACATTGCCAGGTTTTTATGCCTCTTGGCGTCATAAAGTTGTCACTTCTTAATATTACAAACTCTGTTGAAAAATATGTATTGGTCAAGTTAATATCAAAGCATGATGACAGAAATAAAAATTTTCTGATTAACTAAACCCACATATATTGGATTCGAGGCCAGCGGAATCAGCTTTTCTTGAGTTCAAACTTAGCCTAATTATTATGTAACTAAAGCATTACATAAGAAATACATAAATAAAATGGGTATCACCGCACAAATTAGTTCTTACAGAGGAATTACTTTTTACTAAATATTTTCAAATAGTAACTACTGGGTATGAATGCTACGTAGCTAACTGAAGCAGCTGACAAAGCTAACTTTAACTTGCTGATATATAGCAGTTGATCCATTTACACTGAGGAGTAAAAGAGACACTTTAATATGGTCAACATATATGCCATAACACTTGATTAAAATGCTGGTTAATAATTATGTAAAAAGTGTAAATTTTAAATTACATTTCCCAAAAATACACAACCTGCCTCGAATGACAAAATGTTATGCCAGTAATGGCTAAGACGTTCTGCCTTCTTGGCCACTGAAATCATGAATGATGGCCATTATCAACATGCTGGCATCATCCACGTTATGATTTCACAAGTTATGAGTAGATACTGTATGTCAGTGTCATCCTGGGAGAGCCTTATGAGTGCCCTGCAAACCATTCATCACATGTAATTGGGGCTCTGTTCTCCCCACAGCGACACTCCTAACAGTTTTTCTCCCAGCCTGCTCCAAGAGTGGAGTAAGAGCATTTGTTTGACATTTGTCCATAACATCTGGCCACTGGGGTATTCCACACTACAGCTTATTAACAATGCTACAAGCACACATGTGTTTCCCTTTACGATGCGAAGCAAAGGAACACATCATCCAGCCTGTCACTATCCAGCCCCTTCCATAACAATGAGCCCATTCTCTCTGTTATTTACCCGCTTCCACTCAGGGAAAAAATGGGCTTTTGACCATGAACACGATGAAATGTGGTCAAACTCGATCTATTGTTGGGTAAACGACTCTCAAAGACACCAATCTAGTCCACCCCCCAGCCTCCCAACCCACGAATTAGACCAAGTAGTTAGATCTGTGGATAATACAGATCAGAGTAGGGCAGATTACATTTGTAAAACCTGCAGCCCCGCCGTATTGACTTGAATAAGGTCATACTGGAAGTTCACCAAGAAAGAGATGCGCAGTAGCTCTTGAGCAGGGTATACTGTACAGGCTGTGTTGTAGTCTACGCAGGCAAAGCCAACCATACATACAGTATGCCCACTATAATTCTTTTTAATGCAAAATGAACCATAACAGATAATATTTTAAAAATTCACAATATTTAATGAATTTACTGTAGACTTCAAGTTTGACTTAAGGCGAATTTCATTTGCTTTTATTCAATGCTCAAAAACTAAGAAAACAACAAATGTCATGTGATGACATGACAGAATTTTGTTTCCTTTTTGGCAATATAACTTTTTCTTACCACTTGACACACCAGATACACATAGCTTTTTCATAGCTTTTCCTTCCAACTCTTGCACAGAGTATCTTACCTTTCTACGCACCTGTTGCTCTTTGGCCGAGTGGATCTTGACATGTTTGCGTAGGGAGCTGGGATCTGTGTAACGCTTGGTACAGCCGGGGATCTGACATGCATATGGTTTCTACGAGAAGAGAGGAAACATTTCAAATCAGTTTTAAAAATGAAATACATTTAAATAAGCTGTATTGTACAAAAGACAGCACCGAGGAAAAAGCAGGACAGCAACTAAAGAAGATACCACAGACAAATGAAGGAGCAAAATCAATATTCAGTAAGTTTGAAATTTGTTGAAGTAAAGGCAAAGTTAAAGTCCTACCTTTCAGCTGAGAAACACACATAATTTGAAGTAAAAGGAAGAGCAGAAAAGGGATGAAAAGAAAGGACAAACAATCAGTTGTAAACTATTTTAATACCAAATGATCTCGACACGACAGGACTGCGGTATATTTGTTATCCAGGACTTTAAGGCGGTTTGGTCTGTGTTCTGTTTCACTCTTTCTTCTCTCGTCAGTAGTGACACCCCATTCTCCCGGTACTGACAACATTAATACTGCATCATTAATAATGTATAAAGATGTCGAGATGCTGAATAGTCAGCTGATGTTTAAGAAAATTTTTGTTTGTGACACGTTTGTTTGTGTTACACTTTTTTGTGTTACACGCATTTTTTTTTTTTGCATGACTGAGAAAACAGACCTGTTAAATTTTCTACTTCAGACACTGTTTCTATTTTATCAAAGCTGTCTAGTGGTTCAGCAATCTGTACGTCAGTGTAGGGGCTGACATATGGACTGTTCGTAAAGAGGGAAATGTAGGCAGATTAGTATTAGTGTAACAGAAATTACATCTGTAAAACGACCACACTGTCATGGCGTTTCCTTATCATTTCACATTCCTCTCATTAACCGAGCAAATATAGCGTGTGGCTCACTGACTGACGGGTTTTTCCCCTCGAGGCAATTTTTTTCTTCATCCTCCGGAATATAAATTCCCCATTAAAGTGTAAGGAGATACGCGTCTTTATTTGCTCTGCTCCCATACCTCAACCTTCTCTGTAAATAATCCATTGTTATTCCAAGGTGCTTACTGTGCCACTCATCCCCGCCATGTTTGTTTTGCCAAACAACGCACCCAATACATCTCCAAACCCTGAGTAAAAAAAAGATATCAAGCAAAGCTTCTGTGTAGAATAAATATCATTAAAGCCTGAAAATGATTTTTCCCAAACTGTTTTTGACAGGGCAGGCAGCTGAGCAGGGACAGCGAAGGCCTTAGCAGGGTGTTGATGTAAATCCATAAGCATCGGGGTCCCAGATTAACTGCATCATTTGTCCTACTGTGGAAAGAGTGGGTGGTGGAAGAAAATCCCTAACTGATAGGAAAACACAAGTCTGCATTCAAATTTCTACATAGGTAGGGAGGAAATATTCTGGTAATCTAGATGTTATAAAAAATACTGCTAAAATGTTTTTCAATTAAAGTTTAGCAAAAAGTGGCGAATTTAAGGATTTACTGAATCCATGAGACCGACATGAGGTAGAGCAAAAGGCAAGTGCTTTCCATAATTTAAAACCGTTCTCTGTTACAAAATGACTGCTGTCATATGAGTTAAAAGTAGCCTGTTAACAGTTGTAAGGTTTACAAAATAATTCAGACACTCAATAATAGGAAAGAAATGTTATCCCCGTTATTAACATTAATTTTTCAATGATAAATATTCAGAGTTGTGTCAGAGACTTGTAGATATGGCACTTATTGCATGTTTGTCTGTCCTCCAGGGATCCCGCTTCTGTTTCTCCCTTTTGGTTAAATTTCTTTTTGTCCAAATCAAGGCTGCTATGTTGTTCAGACTGTAAGGCCCTTTTAAGACAAATGTGTAAATTTAGGTATATAAGTAAAATTGAATTAACTTGACTGGATGTGGCTCAATGGCAGCAGAGCAAAAAGTATTTTAATCTGAATTTGGACTGACATAAACAAAGATTTCACCAGTCGATAAAATTAAATTACTTCCTAAAACACTCTGTCCCTATCCAACACAGTGCCCTTGATCTCTAGATCCACAGTTTAAAGCTGGTAAGTGTGTATGTTTTATTGTCTTTAAGGTATCCAGCAACATATACAGTAGATAAAAATATTATCAGGAGGTGTTTAGATTGGAGTAGTGTGAAATAAAGTGGAAATTATTTTAAAAAACAGAGAGGAAAACTGAAAAGTTCCCTAAAATGGCAGAGGAAACAAATACCTCAACTCTGCTCAAGTACATAATTTCAGCAAAACAACTTATTTACTCGCCATCTGTGTTGGCGTGCAGATGGTGATAAAGTGAGGTATTGGTGGGGTTACTGAGACATGACGAGTGGCAGCAATGGCTGACTCAACCTTTCCTTCCCGTTCCACAGGTCAGAGAAACAGGCGAGGCTCTGTCTGAGCCCACAACTCCAATCCAAGTCTGTTATGGCCTGAGTTGCGACTCAGCCTAATGGAACTGATCATTTAATGATCTGTGGCGTTTCACTGCCAGTGTAGAGAGAGCGAGAATGCTACACTGCTCACTGACTGACAGCAAATTAAAGTCTAACACTGTCAAGATGTGGAAATGGGCATTGAGGCTTGGATGGAAGTGCAGTTTTTTACGTCGGCGTAAAGGCGAAGGAGGGGTACAGTATGAGCAAAGCTATAATCAGGGATACACACTAACACGTATCCTGAGGGGACAGTCAATGCCAGTTCTTCAACAACTAGTTTTTTAAAATTTGCATATAATTTAATCCCTGAATGGATTTTATAGAAAATGAATGCAGCCTGTATCGAAAAAACACAAACATTTATAGTCTATAATTTCATGCAGCCATCCGTTCTGCAACACTCTGACCACCCAGACTATTTTAACTGTTGGCCTGAGACATGTTAAACATTAATCTACTCTGCTGAATCACTGGGAGTTGAGACAGAGCATAGACTTAGTTTCTGACCGTGTCCAGGTGAGTGCGCTGATGCTTGGCGCGGTCACTGGAGTTGCTGAAAGCTTTCTGGCAGCCGGGGTGCTGGCACAGGTACGGTTTCTCCCCTGTGTGGCTCCTCAGGTGGATCTTCAGGTTCTCCAGACGTGAAAATGCTTTGTTGCAGCCCTCGAACTGTGGAGGAGGGAAGACATCACAAAACACACACACACACACACACACACACACACACACAGATATACACATGACACAGGAATGCATACACACACAGATACACACAAAAAAGACTCAGGTATGCACAGAACCACACAAGGACATAAACAAACATCCACATGCACAAACACACACACAGAAGAAAGAAACCAATCAGTGTAAAGCTGGCCGATTCTGCTACAGTGTGCGTTCTGTATATGTGTATGTGTATGACTCAGAAAGGAGTTGTCCCACTCTTTCCCTCAATCCCTTGATCACTCTCACAGCTGGCGGTGTTCACTCTACACCACATACTCACCAGCCATGGTAAAGTGAGAGATGCTTACGAACATGGGTGGTATAATCGCAAGCATTTTTTCCATGGCTCTTGAGTTACACAGCCAATCTAAGGACCTTTGTTTAAAACCACATCCACTTGAAAGACAGCGGCATGCGTGACAGTACACCTGCCTCAAGGCTGCTCTTTAAATTGAAGGGGAAACTGGAGTGTGCTGTACAGCAGCGGTTAATGGACTGTAATGCATAGCATGAGATAAGTGTTCTGCTGTGTACAGTACATTAGACTGACAAGTGACAGTGACTGTAAACAGGCTCATATCCGACCCAGCTTGGCCAATTTGATCCCGACCACTCAGCCAATGAACACTACAGATTTGTTAACACGTGAATGATTTATGAGGTTTCTCATATAACCACTCCTGCTCTTGAGGCAGAAAACATGGCTGATTGGTTAATGAGGCGGTCCATATCAAGACCCCCTACAGGGGCTGCCGTGTAAAGAGTCACAAATTGTATGGGTGTACAGTAGTATGGGAAGCATAGCTCAGCTTGTATCTACCTAATGTTAATGCCATTTAGGTATTCAACAGCACCTTGACATCAATATACAGAGACTTAACTATCACAGGGTACAATAGAAACAGGAGGGGGGCTCTGGTCAGGGCTGTTCTTGTGTACAGCCACTTCCCTCCCACCCTGTGAGGTTTTCAGATGCATGGCTTCTATGGCCGGTACATAAAAAAGACGGGCACCAGACAGATAGATGTGAAGATGGAGACAAAAAGTGGTGTTGGGGATAGAAAAAATACGAAAAAGCAGGTAGCTCCACAAAGAGTAAGAGATCGTATAAAATGTTAAAGCAAATTAAAGCAACTTTTAGCCCCTTCTGACCAAAAAGTTGCAGGAACTAGGGAACCAAAGGTACCAAACTCAGGAACTAAACTAGGAACTAAAAGTCACTTTTGCGCATCCCTGTTTGAATTTCCACCACATCTGAATAATTATGAAGATTAGACAAACATAACCGATGACAGATGGCAACATTTGAAACACAATTTTCCCACCAGGAAACAAGAACACGGACTGATCCCGTTGTCCCTTGTATTTACTGTGCTGTGACTGGTATTTGAGTTAGACGTGCAGAAGTTGGAGAGGACCAAAAACTCAAGAATGCCTCTCTCTACATTTCATATATTCATTCATTTAAATTTCATCACTTTTTTTCTAACCAGTCAGGAAGCCAACAAAAAAGGCTAACTTTGTTATTAACATTAATAAATATCAAGAAAATGTCCACCCTGCTTCCAATATCAATACTGGCACCTCCATTACTTCCTAATTTTGTGAATTAAGCTGTAGCCAAGTTGTTGTTGCTGCATTGTCTGTGTCTGACCAATTTGTCAGTGAACCATCAGAAAGCGCTACTCCTGGAACAGCTGCTTTTTTTGCCGTGCAGAAACAAAACTTTGTTCCTAGTTTCTCTCCTCAGAACTCGGATTAACTTCCCGAGTTCCTAAAAAGGTTCTTGGTCCCCTGGGAAAGTTCCTGCAACAGAAGCTCCCTAGATTTTAAAATTTCGGACTCCTTTATTTATTTATTTATAAATTTGGCAAGATGCAAGAAATATTGTGTTGAACAAGGAGACAGAATTCTGAAACAAAGTAGTCTTTATTCATACTATTTCAAAAACGTAGAGATGAGATTCCAACACTGAGAAAAAGGGAGCCAGGAAGACATTTGGTCTGATAAATACAATCGTGCAATTACTCTGACTGTAAACTCTGAAGTTCCCTCTCAAATGCCAGACAGTATCTTCTAAGCTTTACTCATAAGCAACTATTATTCGTAAATCTTACTCCAAACCCAATTTCTTTCAAAGGGCTAAACTGAACTCGGTGCATATAAAACTGTATCCACAAACTGTTGCGGGGGCTCCACGGTCTCTACTGTCCGTTGTAGCCTGACCTTTAGTGACGCCTGCTAACAAAAGGTCAGGTTACGGCTAAGGAGAGAGTGACACCATTCTTCTAATGGGCCTTCAGGCGCATCTGGGCTCAATGCTCATCCCTGGCCTCCTTCATTCACACGCGCAGCACAGGCATGGCCTTCTATTCAGTGAGGCTCCATTTAATATAGGCGAAACCTAAGCCTGTCACGGTAGAGCTGTGTTAGGTGACCAGGCTGATCTATGGGTGTCTGTGTATGTCTCTGCGTGGCTCAGTAAGGGAGTCTTAATCTGCCCATTTATAGCTACACAACACACAGCTCCTCATGAAGTTTGTAGGAGCTTTGAGCAAGCGAGTTTGGAAACAAAAGCTTTCCTTTTACCATGATCAGATAGAGGTTTCTTTTCTGATTGTCAGATTTTTTACAACAAGATTGGGAAGTTGATTGTACTGAAAACAAACATGGGCAAACATAAATGCACCAAAACATAGGTTGCGGATTTATCAATGCCTCGGATTGAGAACAAAGCTGTACATTTTATCATCTCGTTCAAGTACGGCTTGTTACTGTCGGTGCCAATGCGATACCTGAATTTCAGCGCCAAAATAATAAATTTCTCGATATCCCAAGCATGTTTTTCTGCAAAACCATTTTTTTCTGATAAACAAAATAAGTGAAACTTCTCAAAAGCACCATTATACATGTTTGTCTCAGCACAAAGCAGTCATATAAGAACTTCACCTAAATTAAATTAAAGTCTATATTGAAAAATATCTGAGCAGAGAATAAGAAAACAAGATCAAGAATCCCACCGAGCATTTTGATGCCATCTTTCAACACTTGACACTTTCCAATACTCAAAAAGTTCCAAAGCACTCTATAGCCAGCCTATATTCAGGAGTTCAGCATAATTAGTGGCAATCCACTCAGCTATTATTGGATCAAGGCAATGTGTGGTGTGGTTAAAGTTAAGGCAATTGACTTGTCCCAAAGTGCACAGGAGAAATGCATAAAATTTATGCATCAAATAATCACAGCCAAAATGTCTGACTGCTTGCCTAGACAGCAGCACAAACTTGCAGCAAGGAGGACTGGAATGAGGTATGAGGAAAAGTATCACCCACTGCACACAGGCTTCAGCACGCAACGATGGAAAATGTCTTTAAGCGTTGACGTCGCAAAGTGTTGTGCAGCGGAAACATATTATTCTTGAGTCATGCCAATCAAATGTTTCAGCTAGAAATGAGAAAGGCAGCCAGGGTGGGAAAGCTTAATAAAAATCTCAGGGCAAAGGAACATCCGCACTGCCATACCCGTCATGACAGACACGGTCCATGCTGACTGCTGAAATTCGGCGCCGAGCATTGGAGTTTGAAAAACAAACACGGCTATTATTGACTTGCCAAAAGTGTGTATTTATGTATAAGGGAATAATCACTCTTTCATTGCTTTCTTTTCTGCAATACAAATTTGAGGCTAAATTATAGTTAGGGGTCCGTGGAGGAAACCGTGTTAACTGTGTAGAGCGTGTTATTACTCAGGGAACGGGACTAGCAGGAAGACAGCCGAGTATGACCTTTTCCTGCCTGCTCGGAAACCAATAGGCAATGCCATCTTTAGAAATGGACATTACCCAGAAACCCTGTAAGAACATTTTTGTGCCACAGTAAGACGTTGGCCAATCTTCTGGTTCTTTTAGTGAGTTTGTGACTGTCAACTTCATTTTGGATATTTGAGGCATACATTGCTGTAAAATACACTACTACTGTTGGTATTGACAGGTGAGAAAGTGTTTTAACAGTATTGATGTGGGCAGTATATGGTCCTACTTTGGTGAAGGAGTGACCCATGGTAATTATAAATCCTGTAGTCCTGGATCTGATTCCCACTAGACTGATAGTTTTATTCCGTTTTGACAAGTTACAAATATAATGATGTTAAAGCCAGTCAAAAGGGCATATGTAAATATGTCCACTATATAGTCCATAAGGAGTTGCCTAAAATACAAACTGTTTAGAAAGTAATGAACACATAGGTTAAAGTGGTATAAACATAGAGCTGTGGTGGCTGAAGCTTCTGACATAGGATCGATTTTACCTTTGATATAATCTATGAAAACAGTTTAGATTGCACTAATCACATTAATTGCTTTAAACATGTTTAGTTTTCCTCTCTGAAAACCTTCGTCTAAGGTAAACCAGCAGATCATCACAAGAAGGGAGCGACACTGGCAGCGTGGAGGGATTTGAGCCCCGTTTGACACCATTTCACTCTCGAGTGGTGGGGGAGTTCAGTAGCTCGGTAAACATTGGGGATGACAGCGGGGTCTTGACATGGCTGAAGGGGGCCAGAGTGGGTTGAAAGGGTGGACAGGCAGCTGATCACAACAGACAGATTATGGGCCCAGCATGCAGGCTGGTGGAGGTGCAGGGCCCGCCTGAGGCCTTCATGGGAAATGACTCCTGACTGGCAGTGAAAAGGCCAAACAGTGTCGGGGCTAAAAGGCAGCAGTGTGCAGCTCTCCTCACATGCAGTGGCTCATTAGCAACCTGCAGAAGCTGCGGATGATGTGAACAAACCAGCCGTTATGGAGGAGTGTTAGGGGAAAATATGGCTGCTGACATGTGGGACAGGAATCTGATTAAACGCTTTAATGAATGACGTAAGAAGAGAGAGGGAATTGGAAATACGGTAGATGTTGATGATGCTGCAAGCATCAACACTAGATCAGGCCTCTGACTAATGATAGGGAGGTGGGATTCAACTGTTCAGCTGCTAACTAGCATGAAATTCACTATTACTCATTTTCAGAGCCCCCCCCCCCCCCATCCATAAAAGAAGAAAGTTCTAAGAGTCTAACAGCCTCCACAGGTTTTCCGCTGTGAATAGTTATACCTAAGATATATCAAGGTTCCTTTACGGCCAAACCTGACAGACATGATGAAGGGCAAAGAGTTTTGGTGGCAAACGAAAACACTGCCAAATAAAACATGTTATAAAGTGCCAATGCTCAAAAGCGGCCTGTATAACTTTATAAGTATGAAAAAAGCGGTTGCTGGAATGAGTTGGTTTATCACAAGGTGTCTTTCTCTTCCCTGACCAACGAGGAAAACCACCAACACTTCAGGATCTGTTCGGAGGGGAGGCTATGGAGCAGAGTGCCCCGGCTGTGGATGGGAGGAACATGTGCATTTAATCTGCCTGCTTCCAAATGCCCTGTGGCAACCACAGCAAAGAGCAGAAAAACGTAAATGGATGAAATTATATCCATATGATTCAATGAGACAGCTAAGGAGAGGCAGGTTTCTCATGCACTTCGTCAGGATACAAAATTAAACACAGCTTGGCTAAAACATTCACATTACATAGTTTACAGATATCATTTCCACTGCGAAGCGGTACCCTTTTAGCAGCCAGCCTCATCTGTTGCAAATAGGGCTTTAATTTGAATCAAAGATATCGTTAGACTTTTTTTTTTGCTTGTACAAGAGAGAGATGAATTCACACACACTTCCTTTGTGTTAACTTGAATCATCTCTGCTCCCCTGTCTCCTGCGTTTTGCCTAATTTTTGGGGAGCCTTGATTTATGAACAGTGAGATATGAGTACACGCAGCAAATGACTAAAAGCGAGGGAGTGTTGTCCAGATGTGAAGAACAAGCAAGCTGAGTGAGAGCTCAGCCGATAAATTGGTGGGAGGAAATAGTCATGTAAATGACTAAAGAAATTGTTCTTAACAGCCATTTTACACCCATGCCTGCATAGTTTGGGGGCCAGATTAAAAACTATGTGGATGGCACAACAGGAAGCATTCCTATGATGACTAAATGCTCACATAATGAGCCGACCCAGCTGTTTTGTTCCTCTCACAAGCTGTTTGCTGGGGATTGAGGAGGAAGTGCAGTGATGGATCTGAACCCCTGCTCTTGCGGTGGAGGCCTGGCAACAGTGCGAGCCTGGCTACACAACAACATGGTGAGGCTTCATGGAAGCACTTAACCTGTTGTGATTCAGAGGCCTTCATTCGAATGTCTACCAGCTCTGCAGCCCTGCATCAGATTAGAGAGCTAAGATGTGATTTCCTCTTCAACCAGGCAGCCTGGGGTTTACTGGTTCACCAGGTTGAGGGAAAAAGGAAAACAGGGTCACATTCTCAAACGCGATGAAGCAGACTGACAGGGAAAAGGATATGTCTTCTGTGTTATCATGAAGCATTAGCAGGGACCCAAACCTACTTCCAACCAAATTCTGCTGTTGCCCCCAGCATATAAAAATTTCCCTCTGGGTAAAAGCTCAGGGTGTCAAATCGTTTTCATACAGACATACTTTACACTCAACTGGATGAACAGAGCTTAGCCGTGCAGCTCCCTATGAGACAGTCTCTGCTTGTAACAAACACTTGATTGAGTTTCTGATCACATCCATGTCAGTGCTTTATAAGTGACAGAAGACAGCGTTTGGATACAAAAAAACCAGAACAGCAAAGATTGCAGGATGATTGCCTTCTTTTTTTTTTTTGACTAGGTAGCCTAACATCCCCAGATAAATGTACCCATCAGTTTCATGACAGAGAATTCTACTGCCTTATTTACACAACCCTTTAGCACGCAAGTCCAGTAATTCCTATTTCTTCACATGCTCTATATGCACCCTTTCCCTGAAAGGGTGTCTTTAACTTAAAACTGGTTTACTGCCACACTTCATAATCTTATTTTATTCCGTTTTGCATGGGAAATTACTAAATGACAAATTTACTACGGTGCCAGTGACAAGGCAGAACAACACTTTTAATTTAACCTTGTGCATCTTCCACATTCACGTGAATATGACAATATTCAATTCAGACTTGAGTCGCATTCGTAGTCTTGCGGAAATGTTACTCAGTTTGACAAGAGACCGACATATAAATTGCCATATTATTTACAGCAAAAGAACATGCATCTGGTGTATTTTTATGTTCCAATGTGAAAATGAGAAATTATTCAGTATTGTTGACTGAAAGATGAGAAAGATTTATGGTACAGTAAGGGGTGATATATGGAATAAATAAGCACTGAATATTTACTGGCTTAGGTTTTCACTTCAGTGAGTAGACATGATCCAGGGACCTCTCATTCAGTGAGACACTTCTATAAGAGCCATCCCACTTTGTCTCATGACAGTGTGTTTATTCACACTAACAATCCTAACCATTTATAATGGCTAAATAGAGTGCAATACAAACCTTCCAGTGCCACAGCCATTAGTAACCATCAAGGCATTAATTATAAACCCATTCACGAAATCCGAACCCACCATGAAAAAGACAGACTGTGGGTTACACAATGAAAATCCTAAACATGATCTGTGTTCCGAGCCGGCGCCTGGACTGATGTTACTGGCAGTCAATACAGAATCCCGCTTGACAGGCCCATGAGCTACGGCGTCCTCTGACAACCGGGCTTCAATCTGTCCAGCAAGTTTCACTCACACCTGCCTCCATTCTCGCTCCCGCTTTCTCTGTCTGCCTCTCTCCACTCTCTTTTACCCCCTTCTGCCATAAGCTCCTCTTGCTCCAGTCTGACATTGAGGTGTTATATACCTCAACATGCTCCATGACTCCATTTTATATTGGTGGTATTTTGGGATGATAGACGCCACTTCAGCAGCAGCCAGTTATGACAATAACTTTACATTTAATTGATCCACTTTATTGCTTTTGTTAGACTGTTAGACAAATATTAGACAATCCAATGTGATGACTGGAATGAGCTCCGCAATGATCTTTTTATTGGATCATCACCATCATCCATCATTTTATCGTTCCTCGTTTTAACTTTTGTAATTCAGGCATTTATTTGACTTTCTCCTCCACAGCTACTGTTCTTCTGCATGGAGTCTAGCTCACTCTTTTTACTTTAACCTGCCCTGTCTGCTGCTACAGCAATTCCGTTAATCTCCTAGAGTGAAACTTGTCCAAACAAAAAGAAAATGTGCCACACTGCTTGCTCAAAATGCAACATGTCTTGTGATTGCATTTCATTTTGGTCTACTGAGGCTGCTGGTAATGGAGAAATTGGCATCTTTGGTCATTGCCACAGGTCTGGAAAGATGCCTCGGCTCTGACAACAACTCCTGACATTAACCATTAACGTACTAGAAAGAAAAAAAAAAAAACACACCACTAAACCACAGCATCAGTCCAGAAAACCAAAGTACTTTGCTTGGAGGTGTTTTCTGCACAGTTGGTAGCTGTTTTCAGAGTGTAAAAGTTTTTAGGGTTTATCTTTTTATATGTATGGCTTCTTGGTGTGGCCAGAGAGTATTTCATGCAAATGTACATACCCAACACCACAATTTTATTTTCCAGTTAAATGTGAACAGGGACACTCTTCTTGGTTGCATTACCACTTTGTGATTTCAAGTAATAAGAAATATTTTTATTTTTAAATCTTGCCTACCAGCTTAAATTCCTGTGTGACAACTTGATATAATGAATGCCATGGTTGAAGTCACCGTGTTCCTGTATTGTACAGACTTGTTAGGTAAAGAAATAAAAGCCCTTCTCTCTTTTTGGCAAACAATCCGTTGTCCACACAAGTCAAAAGTTGACACAGCTGTCTAAAGGCTTACGCCTACTGTAGCATACACTGGCGACTCTATAACTCTGACGTGACAACAAATAAACATTGCAGAAGCCCAGTGAGTTGCCAAGCCAAATGCCTTGATGCCAGAAGCACTACAATATTCAGACAGAAAACATGCCTTCAAAATTAAACAATAGTTCAACATGGCATTGTGATCAACACCAGCCCAAGCATTCGAGCAGGGTGAAGGGAGAGAGAGTGCATTTATGCAAGCTTCTGGAGGGGAACCAGACCACAAAGCCTTCTGGGTAAAAAAGCAGCTGCCCAAGAAATGTTTTGCAACTAAGATGCCACGGTGCCCCTAGATTTGTTCACTCCTCAGCTTGCCAAGGTTGTGTTCTTTTCTGCTCTCTGTGGGTTTCAGGGTCCAGGTTCCAGTAATGTAGATATGCCTGGTTGCAATATATTAGACTGTGCTAGATGCTCAGTGTGTCAAGTTCAATCACGGCTCAGCCGTTCTCAGCGAGCACATCGCCATTCATTCAAATTTCAATAAATCAATTCACCACATTTCAGTATATACAGCTCTCTATTCATATTCAGTAATTCAGTCCACACCAACATGTCTGTGCCCACTGTCTTAGAGGAAAACACATTTATTTGAGTGTAAGACCACTCCCCATTCCAATGCAATTACGATGGGCTCCAGCCACCCACCACTGGCAAAAATCCTGACGTTCCACTACTCACTGGTATTCTTTGGTAAACGTTTTCATATTTATGGAATATTTCCTTCAAATTTTTCATCAGACATATGTTTATGTTAGCCGTAATATGAGTCCAAGCCTGGTACTCGCTGACCTCACACAATTTTAGAGTGCGGGCACATTACAATACAGCATTTTTCCCAACATACAATATTTATTTCCTAGCTGCCCTTTAAATCATGCATAACCTAATCTAATCTTATTTATTTATTTAAAAATGGAATTGGAATACTGATGGTACTGATGTTTTGTTTGTTTTGCCCTGACAAGGATGCATCACAGGCGAAATGACAGCTGCTACATGACACAGAATGAAAGATCGCTGTTATTAAAATGTGGAGGAACAGAGAAAAAAAATAAAGGATATGCTTTGACTTAAAGGCCTCTTACTTCTACTGTAATTCTGCCCAAATAACCAAACCATTCTGGTTCTAAACCCTGCATAAACCCTTTTACATCGATGTTAAACTAATTCCAAAGCTGAACAGACTGAATGTGAAACAGATGTTTTTAGAAGTGAACATAAAGCATGAGGGCTTCTTTCTGGAGACAGTAAGAAATCTTTGGGGTGTAAAACTCTTCGGGGGAGAGGTAAATCCCAGCTTTAATATCCCAGCTCTGCTGTGCCAGTTCTGCTGGGTCACACAATCCTATATTAGAGTAATAAGAAATTAGATCATTGTGTGGATCGTGTCCTTATATGTCCCACTGAGAAGATTCCTGGTCCTGTCTCTCTGTCTCTCTCTAATTTCCCACCTTGCTCTCATTATCAATCATTACAATAGATGTGGTTTTGGTAAAGTGTCACTGTTTTGATATACGTGCCATTTAGCACCACAATCCACGCCTCCATACTCTCCTTAGATCTTTCCAGTGGGAGCTCTCTTCACTCTCTCACTCTGTCTTGGGCATTTGAAAACACACTGAGGGTCTTGACAGTGTAAACACACACACGAGCCTCAGCTTGGAAAGCTAGTTCAACCTGTAACAAACGCTTGAGTTGTCTGCGCTACGGCTTTGCAAATGCTTCAAAAATGCTCTCAAGTCCACATTCAGTGCATACCCAATCACTTGTCATGCATAATGCCTTGTGATGAATTCTGGGCAAAAATGTCTTTTTTTGGGATGACATCAGTAGAAGTGAATTCCCTGCCTGGCTCCATTTCTTTCAACCTTCACTTCGTCTCTCAAACATTTAAATTAAACCCGGCACATTAACCACAGAACACCACGGTGCATAATTTAAATTTGACACCATAAATGTAAACATGTCCTTCGCTACATAATTTATACATACTTCTCTTAGTGTTTATTTTGCACGGTAGTAACTCAGTTTCTCATATATATTAGCTGCAGTTCTAGCCTGGTCTGTAGTGGTGCGGTGTGGGTCTGGCTGGGCGGAGGGATACTGTCGTCCTGCGGCTGTGGTGTGGCCCTGAGACAGAAGTGGTCACGTTGTGTATAAATGTCCTTCTTGTTTGCTTGTTTGGTGGGTGATGTGAAGGTGGTCAGGGGGTAGATGTAGCTCTGGACTCGGTTCTATGCGGTGCCCTCTGCCACACTGACAAGTCAGGAAAAAACAAAAACAAACACCTGGATGCACGAAGAGATTTACCTCTGTTCAACACACAGACAGTACACACAGCAATGGACTTGTTTGGTGGGTATGTTTGCTGACTGGCTGCTGTGGCACAAATTGTGTCTTGGCACAACGCGAGGCCTCTGTGTGAACGTGAGGAGTGGGTGAGGATGGTAGCCTCAGAGCAGAAAGGGCCTGTTATGTCTATGCAACATAAAATGCCACAGACATACTTTGGCTATAATTATCTGTTTGACCGTAGAGAAGAACCGGTTAAGTATGCCTCCACAATGCACATGATCCATGATGGTATACAGCCAAAAGGCACTACTATTGAGCTCTAACAACTGGGGAAAACTTTTAGTCTAGTAAGGAGTCTAAAAAGGGAGTCTCAGACGGCGATCCTACGGCTCTTCTTCATCCATCCTCCCTCTCTCTGCTGCAGGAACCAGTTTTGCGTCCCGGAGAAAGCCCCCTGAACATGACAGAGACCCCTGAAAACACACCCCAGCTTCATCTTTTCCATGTATTAGTAAACTGATCTGGCTCAGCAGAGAGGTTAAACTGATTAAGGTTTTGGATGGGACACAATTATGACACAATCTCTATGCAATGTATAACCAGCCGCAGCCCTCGGTCTTCAGGTTTCCAATACCAGAGCGTGATTAAATGTTGAGGAAATGGGGAAACTCAAAATATTGCATTCCAGACAAATGCAATTAGAGTGTATCACATGTAGTAAATCTTGCATGCTTTGATACCTGGTTATGAGGTTGAAAGCAAGGTAGCTGTGCCTGTTTGACCTTTTTTCAGCTTGAGTCCAATGTAGCAGTGCATAATATTTTCAAGAAACGCTCCACTGCTTCCAGTGGCATGAAAAAGTTTGGGCACCCCTCGTCAAAATTTCTGTTACTGTGAATAGTTAAGTGAGTAGGAGATGACCTGATTTCCAAAAGGTATCAAGTTTGAGATGAAACATTTCTTTGATTTTTTTTAAGCAAGATTACTATTTTTATTTCCATCTTTTACAGTTTCAAAATAACAAAAATGGAAAAGGGCCTGAAAGTTTGGGCAGCCTACATGGTCAGTACTTAGTAACACCCCCTCTGGCAAATATCACAGCTTGTAAATGCTTTTTGTAGTAGCTAAGAGTCTTTCAGTTCTTATTTGGGGGATTTTCGCCAACTCTTCTTTGCAAACCGCTTCTAGTCCTGAGATTCCTGGACCATCTTGCTTGCACTGCTCTTTTGAGGACTCTCCACAGACTTTCCATGATTTCTAGGTCAGGGGACTGTGAGGGCCATCACAAAACCTTCAGCTTGTGCCTCTTGAGGTAGTCCATTGTGGATTTTGAGCTGTGTTTAGGATCATTACCCTTTTCTAGAAACTATCCTCTTTTCATCTTCAGCTTTTTTACAGACAGTGTGATGTTTGCTCCCAGAATTCTCTGGTATTTAATTGAATCCATTCTTCCCGCTACCAGTGAAATTTTCCCAACTGCCACTGGCTGCAACACAAGCCCCAAGCATGATTGATTCACCCCCGTGCTTAACAGTTGGAGACGTGTTCTTTTCATGAAATTCTGCACCCTTTGCTCATTGTGGCCAACAAGTTCTATTTTAACTTCATCAGTCCACAGGACTTGTTTCCAAAACGCATCAGGATTGTTTAGATGTTCCCTTGCAAACTTCTGGCGCTGAATTTTGTGGTGAGGAAAGGACAGGTTTTCTCCTGATGACATTTCTGTGAAAGTCATATTTGTGCAGGTGTCGCTGCACAGTAGAACAGTGCGCCACCTCTCCAGAGTTTGCTAAATCTTCTGGAAGGTCTTTTGCAGTCAACCGGGGGTTTTGATTTGGCCTCCTAGCAATCCCACAAGCAGTTCTCTCTGAAAATTTTCTTTCCTCAACTTGACCTCCACCGTTCCTGTTTACTGCCATTTCTTAATTACATTACGAAATGAGGAGGCAGCTACCTGAAAACACTTTGCTATCTTCTAATAACTTTCTCTTGCTTTGTGAACATCAATTATGTTAATTTTCAGAGAGCTAGGCAGCTGCTTAGGGGAGCCCATGGCTGCCGATTGTTGGGACAAGGTTTGAGGCATCAGAATATTTTATAAAGCTTTGAAATTAGCATCACCTGGCCTTTCCTAATGATGACTGGACCAGCCATAGACCTAACAGGCTAATTAAGGTCTTAGACCTCAGTAATAGTTATCTGAGAGCTCAAATCTCTTGGACTGCCCGAACTTTTGTATAGTTCTCCTTTCCTTTTTTGTCACTCTAAAGTTGTACGAATATAAAATAATCAACTAATCTTGCTTAAAAGGTTGAAAAGAATGTGTCATCTTTAACTTTATGCCTTTTGGAAATCAGTTCATCTTTCACTCACTTAACTTTTCACAGTAACAGATATTTGGACCAGGGGTGCCCGAAAACATTTTCATGCCACTATACACTGGGCATGTTATACCAATATTGACTGTTAGCTGTATTTCTGAAATACAAAAAAAGATCCAGCCATTCCATATAACATGATGGACCATTGCATGTTGTCATCCCAGCCATGGACATTTTAAACCATGGGTGAGGAATCCAAACATGTCAGATCAGTCATTTCAATGAAAGCTGCTCACACAGTGAATACGCCGAAAAAGTTTTCTCCTGTTTCCTGTTACCATGGCTGCATATGATGCCTGTCCAGTGGTTTTGCCTGGCACAATTTGTTATTTGGTGGTGCGTCCTTGAATTGGCTCTTAGAATTTTCTACTTTGGAAACTTGACAAAGAGAAAGAAAAACCATGCTACTATTTACTACTTGACCCAGTGAGCAGTTCCTCTATTTCTGTTTTGCATTTCTTTGGAGGCATGGTTTTCCATCAACATCCTGCTCAGAAGAAAATTTTTCACTTGTCCTAAAGAAAAGTATTAAAATCCTGTTAACATTAATATGTAATTAGAACATACTGACATGCTAATGTGTATCATACAGACTGAGAAAGACAGAGCGAATGAAACTTTAACACTGAGTTAAAAATTTATAACTTTTGGAGGTTGTAAATCTTGAAATAGAATAAAAAATTAAACTAGAACATTTTTGCATCAAACTAATATTTAAATACTGTACTAGGACACTTAAAAGCACTGAATGTTAATATTCAAAATATTTTCTTTTCAGTTTTCATTTATTGTTCTTTTTAACTTTTCACTGTTTTTAATATCAACATGACATGACTGCTCATATCGACACGAGACATGTAAATTTGAGCAATTTACTGTTTAAAATCAAGTCATCAAAGACAGACCTCAACCTACGTAGCCATTTAGATAAGACATGTTCTAATTAAAATCTAAATATATTTATGATTAATTGGATTAAAATCAGGACCAAGAATCAAATCTTGGCAGAATGTGGACTATGGATATTTAATATGTTTAATATTTAATACAACATAGAACATCCCACAGGTTTAAGGTTTATATCAAAAGGATAATTAATAGTTAGTAAATATCTATATGTATGATGCCAATGACAAACAAATAGACTGATAGATTCGTTGTTACTTGAAACAGAGGGTTTCAGTGTCTGGCTAAACAAAAAGATCCAGAGGTGACACTAAGGCGTACATTGTGGTTGTGTAGATGCAGTAAGTGTTGAGTATATCATAGCAGTCCTTAATTACGATCCAAATGACAGATAGTGGTAAAGAAACAGAGAGTAAAGTTGGGGTGATGTTGGTGGGCTGTGGAGCACTGCACTACTTTACTGCAAAAGACTGACTAGAAAACTTTTCATCCTGACAAGAAGTTGGCCTGGCCTGCTCAACAAGGAAAACAAGCAAGATCCATCTATCCAGGGCTTTCATTCGTATGCCAAAACATCAGTTGCACAGCCCCTCCGCCAGCAGTTTCATCATACAAATAGCACATATGGTCAGTGTTGTGTTACTATTAGCATGACGACTGCACTGCCAAGCAGCACAGCAGACCAGGAAGACGGAGGATAACCAAAGGATGAGATTATGGGTTTTCAGAAAGAAATTAGACTATCTTGCTACCTGATGAACTAATTTGCCTGGGGAATGACTGACAAAGCTAATTCTGAAAATGACTTAATGGGGATCAGAGGCATGGGAACTTCAGATAAAGTGCTATAATTCGATCTCCGCCAGGTCCTTATTTTGGCCTGATTAGGTCTTTGCATTTGTGCCAACTTAACAGACTCTAGGAGCTCCGTTCCCTAAGCATGCAGTTACTCCTGACATGCTGAATCAGTGCCTTTTCTTGCCTATTGACCCTGATTATTTCAAATGAGCCATATACAGACCTCTCCACTCCCAGTACACTGTGAGCGTACAGCCCGAGGAACCAGTTGGCCTTGCTGATTCACAATACTTTGTGTTGGTACTTTGGTTTCCATGCATGCCTGAGTTTCTTAGGTCAGTTTGAACATCTCCATGTTGTTGCTGCTAGGTGTAAGAAATATAGTGATTGCAATTCTGGTGATTTTTAATGTGTTTATCAACTGAGGAATGAAATGCTTCTTTAAAGAATGAGAGAAATCTTTTACATCTTTTTTCCTTAATTCCTGAAAAGCCAACATTTTGCAGAAATAACAGTTGTTTGTATATCTGAGCCTCTCTACGTAGGAGCGCGCTTGAGGATCATCTGAAAGCGAACTGAGCTTTGCTACAGGTAGTTTTGGGATCCAGTGGTTCAGAAGCTAAACTCGGATATCGTGGCCTCTAAATTGTCCAGACTGGCCGGAGTGTCAGAGCCTCATACGGGTACAAACACATTACTATCAATGTCACTCGCCACCTGCACCCAGTGCCCAGACAGCTCCAGTTTCAGGCGGCATTCAGAGGAAAAGTCAGGTCATGTGCTGAACCTCAGTTTTAATTAGCTAATGGCACTCCCTGTTTCATCTCCTGCATCTGAGCTGATTGCTCACAAAAGACTCCATTACCCCTGAAAGCACACGCCATTTTGGCACTGGCTAGCACTCTATGTCTCAACGTCTGCTACCAAGGGATTTCGCCGCTCTCTTCCAAAAATCCGTCTAGTAAATCTAAATATATATGTTTGCCGGTTTCACACCACTGAAAAAAAGAGGAAATTCCATGAACTATGCTTTTTTTTCCAGCAGGACTCAACATCCAACTTTCCTTCAACAAGTAGTTTGACTGAGTGTATCAGTGAGTGTGTGTGTGTGTGTGTGTGTGTGTGTGTGTGTGTGTGTGTGTGTGTGTGTGTGTGTGTGTGTGTGTGTGTGTGTTTTGGTGTTTGTCTGTACATATGCACATGTGTATGTGTTTGGACAGGTCCCCATTAAGCAGCTAATGCTGGCTGTGTTTTATGATTGTAAGGGCCAGGTGGCTCTCTGTCTCGCATTTGCTCTAACATAAAGAGTAACACTAAAATATGTGAATCTACCATTTTATGGAGGAATTTTCTTTTATTTTTAAGTAAATTTGTCAATTACATCACCTTAATGTTATGAACTCTGGGAGAAAAAAATAGAAACTTTAATCAAATAACAAAAGAAATATAGTCCTTTAAATTACTATGGGCATGCTGCACTATGAAAACACGTTTATCTTCCTACATAATGACATATAAATCACCATTGAGATCACCTTACTTTACTTACATAAAAGTTAATAAAGATGCCTTAATAAATTTGTCCAGGTGCAAAAAGAATTTAAATAAAGCCTTGATATTGTATTCAAGCCAAAACTGTCACGATAAAACATTACCTTTGCCATTTACAGCACATAATGCACTCAAACTGTGCTTTTGTTAGAAATTCTAAAAATACTGCATCTTTCCAAAAGATTGTTACTATGAAATTTTGCATATAAATACAGTGCCATATCAAAACCATTGAGTCATTTTTCATGCCTTGAACCACTGACTGCATACTTCATCCCACGACAACGTAACCTCCTCTAATACCATTTGAAGCATACTATTGTTTCGAAAATCTTACTCCACGGGTAGGTTTTTCTCTGACATCTAACCAAAACCACGATGGCAAACAAAAGAAATTAAGTGCACAATTGTGTACTCCTGCCTGAGGTCACTATGCCATGTAAACGGTTGTAAATGGTTTAGGGGGATATTTTCTGACCTTCATAGCTCACAGTTCAGCCTTCAGACACTTCAAATCCGCTGGTCAAGGCTCTGACAAAGCAGAACAATATCAAAGTCTAGGACCCTGTCAGGGCTACTCTTGCTGGATATATTTTTAATATTTATGCAGACACAGGAAAAAATGTAATAAACTAAAATAACAAGTGAATTAGGCATGAAACACAACAGGATATTGCAGAGAGATTATGTTGTTTCCTTTTCGCCCTTGTGTCCATCATTGCTTGCCTGCACTACACAACAGCCCAGGGCCAGCTTTAATTGGCGGGGAGAGGGAACTAAACATATTTTCTAAAAGGCAGCAGAATTCTAAGAGCCTCAAACTCAGCCATCTACATATGGAAGGAACTGACTTTTTTTTTTAATGAAGAATTTCTCAAAATATTAGCAAGGTACAGACTGTAACCCCTTTTCTTCATGCAGGGGTCAGGGTATGACTTGTGTGTTGTGATAATGACTTTTCCCTGCCAAAACGCAGCATGAAGCAAATGCTGTGCAGATGTAAGAAGAAACAGAGATGCAGAATATACATTTATATTTATATACATGTGTTTTATATATAATACGTACATATATACATATATATATATATATATATATATATATAAATATATATAAATATGCATAGAGAGCGAGAGAGAGATGTGTTATGTTTGGATGTGAGGAGAGCTCTGCTTCATGAGCACCCGCTGGAATCTGCTGCTGGAAAGATAATAAAGGGATTAGCCCTGGTTTTTCTAGGGCATTTGGTCCTAAAACAAAATGTCTCATCTGTTTCCTCTATATGAATTGTTCAAATTCTTGAATGCCTTTGTCTATTGCATGAGCACAACAAACACAAGAGGTATCAGTGCTACTGGCCAAAAAAGCACCAGAAGCTCAGACAAAAAAAAAAAAAAAAAAAGGACTTGGGATGGACACAGCTAAAATACACTAGCATACGCTCTTTCAGACACACACAGAGACACTAGGTTTCCTATAAGTACAGAGTAGTTACTTAAATCCATATAGACTATATACAAACACAAACACATTTACAAATATACACAGAGAGCATGTTTATTTTTTCTGGCCCTCCAGGTTTATCTGCTGAAATCCCAGATCAACATACATTCAATCCCGGCTGATTAGATGTGTTGATTCAAGCTTGAAAACATTTCACATTTCTGTTTATGTTCCATCAGAAAAGCAGGAGTGCTACAACCCAACATACTGTACACGGAATCAATACTTCCTATTGTGAGAGTCAATGGAAACAATATCCCCATTTTCACATTGCTGCATAGCTGCGAATACATGCGTTTGTTTGTGTGTGTGTGTGTGTGTGTGTGTGTGTGTGTGTGTGTGTGTGTGTGTGTGTGTGTGTGTGTGTGTGTGTGTGTGTGTGTGTGTGTGTGTGTGTGTGTGTGTGTGTGTGTGTGTGTGTGTGTGTGTGTGCTTGAAATAAGGGGGATTAGGAGGTTAGGTTGTGTAGCAGAGTTTCACAGTGCCTCGTGTCTGCAGACAGAGTCCAGTGGCTCGTCCACACTGAGCTGAATTGTTCTAGCACTCACATATGGCAAACATCTCCAAAAACACACACAAACGCCTTCACAGTGATACACGTATGCATACACCTATACACATATAAACATGTGTCAGCCAAATGTAACTGTAGTCCTACATGGAGTAAAACACACACCAGCACAATGCTCTAAAGAGCAACAACAACCAAAACAACAACAACAAAAGACTAATGAAAGCCTTTAATAACCCCATCTAAAGCAGTTGGGGCACGTACAATGCAGCAAATTACTTCCAAATTTTTAGTTCAGTTGAGTCAAGGAAGCAGAAACACTAATATCCTGGAGTGACGCAAAGCAGGGTGAACAGCAGCAACAGCTGAGTTTGTGTCTTTTTGGCTTCGCTCAGCTTTCAGCTCAGATGTGCATTAACAAGTATCAGAATCAGTCGGAACCCACATGAATTTCTTATTCAACGCTGCCGAAAAGTGTCATAAAATACAACTTCCTATTAAAAGACTCTCACTTTGGCTAATTTTACAAGCCACTATTATACAAGTTATGGAGAAAAATAAACAGGACCTGAATTTTTTTTCTTTCACGGAAAAAAAAGACCTTGAGATAAAACAGGTGTTGTAACAATATTGCAGACTCCGTTTTTCAGTAATTAGGATTTGGATGGATTCCTGTACTTGAAGAGGACCACTTCTGACAGGCGCTTTGGGTGAAGCCGTGAATTGAGCAAGACTAGCAAATGTTACCGACTATCCCTCTGTGGCTCCCTTCTCCAGGCTACTACATTTCTCCTCATGTTTGGCTTGGATATGAAGCCAATTCACTTAATACTTGTGGGACAGCTAAACATTTAAAGCTCCCATTTAAATGGATCAAGTGTAGGCATCGTTTGGTTATGTTAACCATATGTGTTGGCTTTTCATGATCTGAATCCCTTCTCAAAAAACAGAGTGCTCGTGAAAATAAACATGGCTTTGCCCTACACAAATTGTGGACTAATTGTGTATTTGGACTAAATCATTCTTAAGGTTGAAGGCCTTTTTCCATTTGCTCAGGGACGCAGGGGAATGACAGCTTGACATTGATTAGTATGTTGACTTGTGGAATTGGAGCCTTACCTGCAAAGAATACAACCACAAATCTATTTATACTAACGAGGTAGTGCTACCCTAACAGCAGCTCACATCTTCAGTGGAAAAAAATATATATTTTTTTTTATATGTTCCACTAAAAATACAGGAATTACAATCATAACTGTTTCTCAACCAAAACAAAATTAAAGTTTCTGTTGAAAAGTAATCAGCAATGGAGCAAGTCCAGTCTTGTTTTTGGACATGGTGTACGTGTATCTTTTAGAGGAAAAATCATCTACAGGGACTGTATTACTTTGTGAAATATGTTCGTGTTTAATTCAAACAAAAAAATTAACAGATGGTTGCAATTATCGGACAAACTTGAATCATATCAAACCAATAAATACAACCCATTACTTTCAAAAAGAAAGAAAAATTGGTAGAAGTAAGATAGCTGACTATGAGGGGATTTTCAACAATACTGAATATATTTTTTGTGAATATAACTGACCACTGGTTTCTGTTTTTTGGGTCTGGCAAATGTTGGGTAGATAATTTTAGTGGTTTATGATGACTCACCATACACTTGTTAGGTTTCTCTCCGGAGTGGACTCTCATGTGAATGAGCAGCTTGTAGCGTGCGTTGAAGGGCTTGTAGCGGCGAATGCAGCCAGCCCAGAAACAGGTGAAGTCCTCACCTTTGCGCTGGTCGATGTGGACCTTCTCAATATGCCTCACAAGCTCCTCCTGCTGCTCGTATGCAGCACTGCAGTCAATCCAGCGACAGACCTGCTTATCACCCAGTGCTCCTCCAACGACTTCTTCCTGCTCTGGGGCTGTGTGGGACCCAGGAGGGCCTCCGGAGGTCTGTTTGTGTCCCAGGGCAGAGGCTGGCGCTGTTTGCTGGCTCTGGTGGTGCAGCAGGCCCCCAGGGCTGGGCCCCACATATTGGTGCAGATGGTAGGGTGGAGGCATGGCAGGTCGAGGGGGGTGGTGAGGGTGACAAAGGTGCCCACTACGACCACTCAAGTGATGGTGATGATGATAGTGGTGCTGAAAGAGTTCGTCTTCACTGGGGGAGAAGTCATCAAGGGGCTCCTGCTTGAGGGGAGCCCCAGATCTTTGGCCCCCATCCAGGTGAGCCCCAGCTTCAGGTCCCGAATGCATTGTACCAGACATCAGGGCCCCACTCATCAGTAGCCCCAACCCGTCCGAGCCTCCTCCTCCTCCCACTCCTCCACCAGCTGTTCCTCCAGCCCCACGCCCCTGCAGCATGGAGCCCTGCTCCTCACACAGCCCCTGGCTCTGCCCCTGGCTCTGCTCCGGCTCCACTGAGGACACTGAAGAGGAGGACGTGGAGGAGGAGGAGGAAAGGGACAGCAGGCAGGTGGCAGGTGAGGACAGCTTACAGCTCTCCTGTACCGTGGCTTGCTGGGGGCTGCCGTGAGGTGGGGGCCTCTGGAGGGCTTCCACTGAGCAAGAGTTAGAGGGTGGGGACGTAGAAGAGGAGGAGGAAGAGGAGGAGAACCCCGCACTGCTGGTGTGGCTGGGTGAGAGGTTAGTGCGGAACCCGTTGACGCAGGCCACCATCGACATCTGGGAGGAAGAGCAGATGATGGCGGTGATATTGATCTCCTCAGAAGCAGTACCAGTAGCTGATGGGGAACCTGTGGCAGCAACGCTGCCGGTGCCAGCAGCGGCAGTGGACTGCGAGGCCAGGGACAGGCAGCGTCTCTTCAGATTGCTAGCACTGAGCGGCCGCGCTGAATGACGGGAGCCAGTTGGAGACAAAGCCAGTGGGGAGGAGCCATCTTCATTATTAAACGGTTGCACTGTGTCCCTTGACACAGCACTACCTACAGCGCCTGCTGCGCATACGCCGCTACCGTTGTTGCTAACATGCGGAGCTCCAACTGTATCGTCCCGTGCCACCCCCAAAACTTGGCCTGCTCTACAGTTCTGAAACCCAGCCTGAGACGTGCTATGGACCTCTGACCCTGTGCTGGAGATTTTATAGCCCATTGAGTTCTCCTGTTTGATTAGGTAAGGGAGAGAGGAGCGAGCCGCACTGGCATTGCTGCAGCCCAGGCCAGGGGAGGCCCCCGGCAGGGTCCTCTGGAAGGCAGAGGAGGATCTGTAAGGAGAAAAACACACAGAGAGGAATATGAGCACTATTAGCTCAAAGGCTGATGACAGACACAGATTGGTTCATCCTTCCCACCAGCGACACTGTCAGAGATTAGCCTTCTGCTTCCCCCTCCTCCTCCAATCTTTCTCTCAGTCTACATAAAAATCATGCCATCCTAAATGAGTCCCACTAGCCTTAAATATTTCATTCATTCAAAATGACCTTATGGACCAAACATCAAACACATCTTATGGATTCAGTGGCATAAGGTGATGTTGGACACCAGGCAGCATCCACTGCCGGTGATCCAAAGTGTTTTTATGAATAAATGAAACAGGATCTTCTAGTAGTGAGAGGATATGAATGGGCATTTATGACTAAGAATAGAGAGGGGGAGGGATGGATGGCAACTGAGACAGAGAGGCCACTGGCTAGTGTGTCCATCTGACGAGCTTTGATGACACAAAGGGGTTAAACCCAACCCAGCATTGGGGATAAATAGGGAGTCACCTGTTTTGGTGGCATAATTGCAGCCTATGAAGGGTCACCGTTTACAATACTGTGTATTATGGTGGGAATCTTTTCCCTGCTGAATGGGGAACCAAGGTCAGATTTCTCCATGCGTTGCTGTGATCTCCTACATAATTATTCCTGTCAGTTGGCTCATTATGGATTTTGTCCAAAGCCCCTGAGTGATGTGAGAAGAGCTCTCTTTTCTCTGGGTTGTCTCATGAAGGAATCGTCTTTGTCCCTTCCCCTGAGCACGTCAGCGGATAAAACAGAGCTAATGCTACCTTGTATTGGAGAAAGCCACTGGCAGACTTTGTCATCGTTGTTGTTAATAAAGACTGCCCCCCCCCTTTCTATTCAGGAACACCATTTCCTGTTTGGCTGTGGGGAAAATATCGAGAGACAATATGAGAGGAGTGAATGTCTGTCCAGATGCACATTTAGGTCCATGACTAAGGATAGAGGGAAAGAAAAGAGGAGGGTAAAGAAATAGGACAAACCCCAGAACATTGAAATTCACTGTGAATTTTTTCTGACTTGACAAACAGTAGTCAAAGACTGCACAACAGAAGAATCGCATTAGTGTAACATAAATGTTGTACCTTGGACCCCTCCAGTGTGTTTTATTAGACTGGGCAAAGCTTTAAGGCTATATATGTATGCATCTTATTCACAATCGCAAAGATAATGAAAAACACATTGTGCCTGCAAACTGTTAGTAATAGTATACCAAACAGGAAACATTCAAAACTGGAACAGGAACAAAATTATTATAAAACATGAATAATAGTGACAGTTTACCTGGTGTCTTGGTGAGGGCCGTCCTGCAAAAGGAGGTTGGGGGTAGGTCTGTCACAGTGGAGGCTCTGGGGGTAAAGTCCCCCTGAATGACCCCCCACTGGCAGTGGCAGGCTCTGCCCACATCGCATCAGGGTTCCCTCACCGTCACCCAGCTCAGCGTCTACATCTTTCTCTGAGCAGTAGGCACCATTCACTGGAAAAGGATCAGGGAGAATATTACCGAACTGACTACTTGTCAAATGATCAGAATGTAGCTGATACACTAATTACATACATTTACATTCTTTTTTTTCCATAGGGAGACTTGTACATCCTCGATAGGCTTCCATATTAGAGTATTGTTTTAGCTAGCAGAGCTGTGGCCCAATGTCACTCTCAAATTAAAAGCTGGCTAAGCAAATTGCTCTCAGTGATCTACTGACAGCCTTGGAAGAATAATCAGTTTACAATGGGATCCATGCCATGAGTGACATGTTGAAATCCTATTAGATTATAAATATTCTCATGAGGAAAAATTATTGGCTGCCACAACTGTAGTATCCAGTGATATATGGAGAGCTCTTTGGCAAAATTTGACTGGTGACTGTAAGAAAAACGCTGGAGAGATTTATTACCAAATATTATTCGTGGAGTAGTTGGGGAACTGTTATTAAAAAAAAAAAAAGAATGGGGATATGTCCATTTTGGTAAAATAAACTAATGCATATAAATATGTCCAGAAGGTCAGGCCAGTAAAAGTGTAACCGTTACTATCAGTTGCTCTAATTTTATGCAATCAATCCTTTTGGGAAAACAGCGACTTCTTGAATTTATTTAATTCATATTTTATTTTATTTACGTAATTAGTAAATTATTAATTAAGGGGGGAAAATTAGAGATTAAAGTGTGTTGTAAATAGTCAGTGATTTAACCTAGAAGTGGAGTCAAGGAGAGATGGACTTGCTTTAGATTCTGGAAGATGTTTTGCCTCTCATTCAAAGGTTGGATGTCCTAAAATTCAAAAACCAGAGATAACTATTGTGGATGAATTATTCTTCAGCGGTATTTACTTTTTTCTATCTACCATACTGTATTTTATTCTTTGGGTACAAGTCTGTGTAATGAGGCATATTTTTAAAATTTGTATTATTATCAGAATTTTTATCATTCCAACCTGAATGTTTGATAAGCAATAGAGGCTTTATGAATGTGACCAAAAATATAATAAAAATAGGAACGAGAAAGATGAAAGTGAGCAAAGGGAGGCCTTGGTGTATGAGGAAACATTTGTGAAGGGAAAGCTGATATCCCTACACACTCATGTGTAGGTGGCCACGCACCCCTGTTCCAACTTTCCTAACTCAATTTCTCAAATTCAATTTTCTCCTAACAATGTTATTGACAATGTTATCACACACCATGAGCTATTATTAATAAACTCATCTAAGCACCATGTATGTGAGGGAGAACACGGAAAGGTGCTGGCGAACAAAATGGACTAGATGTGAAAATAGTCAGAGAAACATTCAGCAAGTATAAGGATTTAGAAAAAAAAGGATTAACAAAGGAGAAAGAAAGATATTACAACATGAGTAACAGATGGAGAGGGGGAAAAAACAGGATAGGCAGGAAAGGGAGGAAGTGTTTTGGAATATGGGAAAAAGGTTACAAGAATCTACAAAAGACAAGAGAAAACAAGGGAACTTTGTGAGCCATGTTATCCTCAGTTTAAGGAACATCTATCCACATATCCCTCCTACAGCTGATGTATCCACAGTCTCCTCTGCATTTGTCTTGTCGTGGGTCATAGCGGAAACACAAAGAAGTGGAGAAAAGGCAAAGCGAGCAACGCAAACAGTGTAGTATTGCCAGGGGACCGAAGGAACAACACTGGTTTCACTCAAAGCTGTTAACAGAAGGCATGATGTCTTTCAACTCTGGTCTGTTTTCAGCAATACAAATTGTTGTGTTTATAAAATTCAGGATTTTTCTTCTTTTTCTTTGAATGTTTTTCTCACAGCTTGTTGGCTGACCATCCCCACCAATTAGAAGATACAACTGTGTTCCTGTATGAAAGTTTCAAGGCCTTGCTGATGTGACACCAAGTGTTTGCCAGCCTCAAGTCAGGAGTAATTCAATCAGGATGGCCAGAAGTGACAAAAAGATGTCTAACATCGTCAGAGATCTCTTAATTAGGCCTTGATTGCCCATGTGCATGCACACAAAAGCACAAACAACCAAATAAAAAAGCTGTCATCATAAAGCCCTGAATGGACTAGCAGTTGGTCAATGAAGCCTTGAATGAATGCACATGCACTCTTTCACACACATATCAGAGTCAACACCATATAAAACACAGACCCACACCAGGCAGGCCGGCAAATGTAACAAATTATTGGACAATGCTCTTTCAAAGCTTACTGCCCTGTTCAACAGTGCATACTGGAATTTTGCCAAGAAAACTTCACCATGTAAATACGTTAAACACAGAGAAAAGACAGAAATGATCCCAGAACGTTGGTTACTTGTCTGCAAATTGTTTTACTCAAAACAAGCTGAACAAGCAACCGTTGTTTTTCAGAATGGCTTTTTTTTTGAATATCCACTTAAATGTGTCTTCACTGCCAGAAACTATTGAACGGGGTTGCACTGAGCTTGGTTTTACATGTCTTTTACAGAACACTACACCTGGTATTAGGGCTGGCTATCGAACCTCAATGCTTTTTCAGTACTGACATTCAAAATGCATCCGAAGACCCAATTAAAAAACTGACAGCTACTGAAAGCTAGCAGTACAAACCTGGTCAAAATAGCAATCTTGTTTACTTATTTTATGATCAGATAGTTCCAGATTAAAATAAAAAAATTTTTTTCAGTTTTAGACTATTTTATTCAGGCAGAGTTCTTGTACGGCTGCTTGTGTTTAGACAACATAAAATGTTATGAACTTTCACTTCTTTTGTTAAGTTTAAAAGGGGTTTATAGAAAAACATGTTTATATTTCTCAAATATAGCATTGATAAAAGTCAGGTATTTTATCAGCACCGGTATCAAAAACCTTCCTTGGTTGGAATTTATTTGGTATCATTATTATTTCTCTTAGTGAACATGAGATGAGGGGACTATGAATTTTGATAAGGATTAACTTTGGGGCCATGAGTAAGTTTGGAAATGGGAATGCCGCACGCTTTAGTTAAAAGCTACATCATGCAAGACTTTTACACAAACCTGAGACTGGTCACTTGATGGCAGATGAAACAACACTGACATATACCTTTTAAATTGATATGGCAAACTTGTTGCCCAGACATTTGCTTACCTAAAGATCGAGCCAAATGCAGCAAAATTAGCATTAATTTGGAGTTGAGTTGTGTCCACCTGATAAATGTAAGACCAATATTCGTTCTTTTTCAGCTCTGTTTCTTTCTTCACCAGTTCCTGAATGGACAAATCTGGCTCTTTAGCTGTTTAATGCTCCACTTTGTTCACAAGCTAGCTTCTAACTTTGTCTGTCTGCCATTTGAAGCTGGACAAGTAGTGTACAGTTAGTTTTTAGAGCTTGAAATGCTCCGTAGAACTGAGCTGAATTGTCACCTGTGAGCAACTCCTTTCACATACAGGTAGTCCTGCGATCCACTGTTAAAAATAGTGATTTTAGCTGCTTTAACCAGAACCTTGCCCTGTGTGCCTAAGTCACAAATCAGGAGCAGAACAGATAGATTAGCTCTTGCTGCTATTTGGAGCCCAAACCTACAAAACAACCTACAGCAGTTTTAAAGTCCCATTTGTTTGTAAGATGTTTTTTTCTTGTTATGTTGCTTCAGGGGAAGTTACAAATACATCTGGATTTTTAACCTCACGCCAGCATCTGACTTTCACATGTGGTTTAATTGCATCTAGGAGTTTGCGTGACAATTTGTGGCAGAATCATCAACTAGATGGGAGAGAGACAATGAGTGTCACTGAAACTCTTCTTGCATGGCTTCAATTTACTTGTTCCAATACAAACAGGTAGGAGTACTTCCAAAAAGGGCTTAAAAAACCCCTCCTGCCTATGTTTGTGTGTCCAACATTCATGATGAGCGTTGCATCATGTTGCGAAAGCTCAAGTGGACTAAAGTGCCTCCATCAGAGACACCTTATGAATGTCTCCAGGACATTAAAATCAGAGTGTTAAATGAGTGTTAAAGGTCTTGAGCCCACTGCTTCAGAAAGTTAGCACTCTGGTGATTTAGAGCTTTTCTACATTAACAGAATCAGTCATGCTCTGGTTGGGGAAACATGCTCCTTAACATATGGTGGCTTGGATGGGACCCAACACTAAATTCAGTTTATATTGAATGTGCCATGGTAATTCAGCATTGAACATTTCATTGTGTGTTAAAGCCTAGTTTGATCAGGAGGTGGAAGCCAAAGAGCGCATCAGGGACTGAGGTGAAATGCAAAACATCCAGCAGCAGTGACAAGTGGAGAGAGAGAGCGTGTGTGACCTCACAACTTCAAAGGCCTTTTTGAAGGTTACAACTTGGTTTTAGGGTTAAGGTTAGGATTAGGTTTAGGTTAGGGTTAGGGTAACGGTTGGGAAAACCCATTCAGTTGTAATGGTTAAGGTAAGGCTAAAGGGCTTGGGAATGCATTAATGCATTAATGCATTATGTCAATGAGTGTCCTCACTACTATAGAAAGACCAATGTGTGTGTGTGTGTGTGTGTGTGTGTGTGCGTGCGTGCGTGCGTGCGTGCGTGTGTGTGTGTGTGAGTGAGTGCATTAGAGTGAGATACTGTGAGAGAGTGAAAGAGAGAAAGAGCTGACCATTCCTCTTTTGATTGTGCAGAGTTTATGGGTGGTCTGTTGAGCAAGGCAGCTGTGTGTTCATTATACTTGATTTCTTAAAAAATATCTTTTTGTATAATTAACTCACAGAAATTAAAGGTACCCTGTGGAGTTTTTGAACTCTCGTAGCACTATGGAGCAATGTTTTTACAAGTGGGTCCCCAGTTCGTTTGCATAAGCGCGACCACATGGGCAACATGATACAAACTCCTACCACCGGTATTCCACTGATTCCACTGATGGCAGTAACATGCAAAGAAGCGTAGCAATGTTTCCACGAAGGCAGGAAAGAAGGCGGCTACTAGCAAATAAAGATGAATATAAACAGTAGAGATTCAAAAAATTACAGATTTTAAAAATTACTATCGCAAGGGGAAGGATATGGATTCAACACAATTGTTAGACCCCAAAGATGCACACTCGGCATTTTGGTACGAAATGCTGAATGTAATTGTTTGTTCATAAGAAAACTTCACAGGGGATTTTTAACTGAGTTCAATATTCTGTCCAATTCTTGTGAGCATCTTAGAACAAGCAGGGTGGGATGTTGCTGTGATATACACAGTTGCGAGCATTCAGACCCAATTAGGAGTGACGTTTTAAGGGCGTGAGACCAGGGACGCAGGGGCAGAAAGAAAGACAGACAAAGAAAGAGGCAGGACAGTGCCAGAAGAACCTGGGGCAAGTGTTGTGTTCAGTACAGAGACCATGTACAGATGTGCTGGATCATCCTCACAAAGAGCCACTGATGTCAGCATTGCCAACTTAAGTCGCAGACAGAAATAAGGACTCTATTGTTATCTGCCTCTTAAAACGCTATCCTAAAAAAATAAATAAAATCACTTTTGGAAGAAGGACTGTAGGCAAGAAACAGCCCTGCTGACAAAGTGGTGTCTAATAATACTCTCTTATATGTAAAGTGGTGTCTTCCGTTCCATGAATGTCATCACATGATATCTATTGCTCCCTTTGCCTCCTCTCCTCTCCTGTATAATTAAAGTAGCACATTCCTTTCAGTGAACACTGCTGCAGGATGATGGTAAACTGAGGAGCTCACTGAGATGTGCAAGAGAAGTCAAATTAAAGGAGCAGTATGCCAGTTTGTAGGCTTCATTGCACACAAATACATAAACTAATGCTTCAAACAAGAGTAATTATAAAAGGGATAAACGTGGTTATTCAAGAACGTGTTTTGGGAGATTTATGATCATTTTTTGGCTGAGGTTGTGGAGGGAAACAAGGTTCCAATCACCCAGCAATACGTCTGCTCTGATGTCATCCATTTGTCATGCTTCCTTCTTGTCAAAATCCTTTGGGAGAGCAGAGCACAACGCCATAAAACTCACATGCATCATGATCGTGAGTGGAAAGTGCTTTCTAATCCTTTTTCCTGCTGATTAATGCAGCCACTGTGACCATGGAGGCTGAAAAATAAGACAATACATAGGCACGATGAATGAATGCAGACTCGATAATTCTGATAATTAGGGCACGACTCAGTCTTTATTGGAAGGCTGCGGTCACTGTGATGGTGATTACATTGATTGTTGAGCATGCTTCACATACTGGATGAATTTCACATTGGGGATCATCGTCGGTTAGGGTGCGCTGTAATTGTACACCTATTCAGGCTGCCTCAGGGGCTGATGATCGGAGTCATGTTCAAGTTCAGCAACGTTGTGCCTTGGCTAAAAACTCTCCCTTGACCTCAGTGACTAATAAATGACTAATAAAGCAGAGCAGACACATGTCTCCAATCTAGCAGAACTTAACCCCTCTGAAACAACAAGGCTATTATCCCAAGATACGCAGATATGACTACATTACCATCCAAAGCATTCCAGTCTATACAGTATTGAAAAGATCAAACCACATCATCACATAGTTGGAAGTCTATGTCGCTGTCTCCCTCAATGAATCTCTCTCCTTCTCCCTCTCTCTGGTATCATTATTTCTCTACAGACAACACCAGTCCTCCATCTGATCAGCACATGGTCTGGACACCATTATTAACTGTAATTGGTGGTAATCTGGGGCGATTTTTTATTTCGGTGACACTTCATTTTCTATAATTCTCGCCTCTCCCTTTTAAGTCACCTAAGCGTTGTGTTAAGTGCCAGAGTGAAACTGTACTTGTGCCAACATTTAATGCATTCAAGTCTTCAGAGACATGCAGGCCTCAATGAAAAGCAGATGTGCAGATGGATAGATGGTTTAAGGAGAGGAAAGGGGAGCGATCAGAGGTGTACTGAACTTAAAGCAGAAGGAGGGTACTGAGGGGAGGGTGTTGGAGAGGGAAACGAGTTGCCAGGAGTGTGATGCAAACATCTGTACCCAAGCTACAACAAGCTGCCAAAACCACAAGACAGATGCCTCTGGAAATCCATTGTGACACCTCAACTGGCCCCACTTTGGCTCCATAAATCATAACATTCAGCACTTAAACAGTTAATAATGATCATTTTATTCCTGTCTGCCACAACACCCCCACCTGCCATGGCTCTCCCCCTCTCTTTCCACTCTTTTAACATTAGTCAGCTCAATAGATGCAAGTGTGCAAGAGCAGGCCTTTGTAGCGGGATGCTCTGGTTGTGCATCTTTTTTGGTGCAGATGTTGTGTATTAGGGTCCAAAGCCTTTCCCGGCTTCTCTGAATCTCATAACTCATGTCTATATTTGTGTCTGCAGCATAGGCCCGGAACTTATTTGTTTGCTTAGTAATGGATGTATGATTGAAAAACCTGGGGGCATAAGTAAATGAAAAATAACAATGTCTAGGGAGAAAGCTCCTCTTAAAGCAGGTGCAGAGCGAGGGAGGAAGAAAAAACTCTATTAAATTACTGTTGGAGCACAGACATGTCAGTGTTTTCATAGCAGGCTTACCAGTACCAGCAGACATGAGAACTTTCATGAGGATAAAATCAATTTGTTCTGGCTGATTTTAGCCATTCTCAACCAGGTATCTTTGTTCCTCCCCACTTTCTCATGGTCCGCTTGGTCACACAAAAACCTCAGATTAGCTGTTATGAAGTTGAATGCAAAGAAAAAACCTCAGAGTGAATAAGAAGGACTCATGTGGCTCCAGAGGCATCCAGCTGCAAACCTCACCCAGTTTCTGGGCACAGCACAAAAATATCTTACTTCAGCTCCAACAGAGTAATAACATTAAAGAAACTATTAGTATATATAACAACTGAGAAACAGCTATGAGCCCCAGCAAACTTCTTTGTGGATACAACTGGTTGTTCATACTAAGTGGCTACACAGTTTTAAGTCATACTGATGAATGCGGCGGTCGGTAAATGATTAGCTCTCCTGCCTTTTAGAGATGAGGGCACATGTTGTGGGAAGCAGGCGTCCTCATAATACCAGGCTCTTCAAATGGAGCAGTGCTAACCGCAGTCATGAACACAAACAAATAGTTGGCAGGCAACAGCCCTCCAATCCCCATCCCCACCAACCTACCCCATCCCTGTGCCAGGCTCGGTACCAGCCGAAGTCTCAAAGACCAACCACTTTACCACATGGCTTAAAGAGGGGCCACTGTAAGTCAAAACCCAAACACAGGAGAGAATGTTGTGGGATTATGTGACTCCACATGCATGCTTAAAAGCACACACACATATAAGTCTCTTTCTCACACATACACATACATCCTGAAAAGAGATCTCTCACTCACTCTACGCTTTTGCAGAGGAAGACGCACTGTAAGGCTGTGCTCATTGCTGATCAGCTCCCACAACTTCCCGTTAACTGTCGCAGCCAATAGCTTTCTCTGCTGCCCCCCCCCTCCATTAACATAATTAAAACTTTCCACTTGTGCATGTCACCACCTGGTGGTAGCACCTTGTCACTGGTGGTGCCTGCCAGCCCATGCTTGATGAGGACATCTATCAACAGGTGGTACCCAACAATTGCAGAAGACTAAAAAAGTATGGTCAAAGAGGAGGACCTGCAACTGTAGGGCCAAAGTCAGGTCAAGCAGACAGAAGTTACTGAATGTAAAATTTTGTTTGAGTTTTAAAAACACAAGTCATAATAATACAATATAATACACATTCGTACAGAATAATACAGTTCATTATTATCTTTGTTTGTGGATGATTTCTTGCACTGCAGTCATGATTTCACTCCAATTTGTTGACAGAGCTTTTGATGCAATGACTAATAACATAGGTATAACAGCAAAAACAAATGTGCTTAATAACATTTTAGATTTCCCTTGCTTCATATTGTGAAACTGTGTTTAAATCTGAAATGCTTGTAAATACTGGACAAAAAAAAGACCTATATTCTCAGCTATGAAGGCTTGAGGTGTACTTTGCACATTATCATACAAATAAATGCCCGTTTTGCTCTGTTTCCAACCAACATAAAGATTGAGTCAAGGCATTGCAAGTTCACAAAGCCAATTTTCTGGTCTAAACACCCAGTGTCTGAGGTCTTAATATAGATAATTATCCAATGCTTAGGAATGATGATATCTGATCAGAAAAAGAAAAGAGCTCAGCATACAGAAACCCAAACTTAATCACCAGGAAATCCTAAGAAAAGGCCCCATGGTACTCAAAAACACTGACCTCTGGGAAGAGCTTTTTTTTTAAAAACACCACAGCAATGATTGATTATCACAAAAGAAGCATATCTTCTATCTTCGAGTCATACACTTTTAGAACATTTGTTAATATAACAAAAATGTGCATAGTCAACAAACCACTTTAAAGCCACTAGCAGCCACAACTCTATCCTGACAATCACTATCATAACAAGATTTTGCCCACAAATCTGTACACTGCCAGGATTAATCATAGTCAATCACAAAGTTTTACAAGGAGCCTTCAGCCAAACCACATCCTATAATTTGACAGAGAAGCCACATAACTGTAAAGGCGAAACAGCGCACAAAGCAACAGTCAGGCCCGCAGACAGACCTGATAGACCTACATACTGACAGGATGTGATGCCCTTGCCTGGCAGATGTGACAGGGGAGTCTCGTTTGGTGACAGACACCTTTATGTGGCTGGTGAACAACATGGCTCCAGAGCTGGGCCAAGAGTGCTGAAACCTCAGCAAGGGATCCGGAGGTGCTTCAAAGTCAGACAAGAGGCTGCTCTGTTTGGGGAGGCGGCAGTAAATACTGGCAGAGTGATGTAGCTAGTCCGGAGTTTTGGGACTGACGAGCATTTGAAGCACCACACCCTCAGAGAAAGTGTTAAAGGTGAAAGTGGAATACTTCTAAACTGAATCAAGTTATTTCCTGCGACAACTGAACATAAATAGTGTTACAAAAAACTTTTTAAATGAGTGTTGATTTGAAAGGTTTTAGATCCTGTGTTTTTGTCTGTGTGTGTACATATGTGTGTGCATGGTTCTGTGTGCATGTTCACTCCTGAGAATAACCAGTGTATATAAATCTGCTGCAAAAAATAAACATGGCGATTTAGTGCAGAAGCAGCGTTTTGTCCGTGAGCCTGCTCAAGTCGTATCAAAACAAAGCACAAGTCCCTCTGAAACAGTAGTGAAATTAGATGCATTAGTCAAACATCAGTATGACCCTATATTTGTCAAAATTACTGTAAAAGCATAATAAATCTGTACTGTTGAGAACGGCTAGGTTAGGAAAATAACTTCTGTCAAACAGAGGTCGTTTGTAATGATTGCTTTATCCTCGTTTAATTTAATTTCACCTGGCATAGCAATAAAAGAGCAAAGTTGTGATAGCATTTTAAAAAATGGGATAAATAAAACTGTGCTAATGGCATAAAGAAATGTGGGAGATAGGCAAAATAAATGTTTTAGTTTAAAAAAGTTCACAGATTCAGTTTTTTTTTTTTTCATATCCTGAATCCAAAAATCTGTGTTTAAAAGTTCCTAAATATTGGGAAATGAAAAAATGCACACTGTAAAAGCCAAATTTGTCTTTATAAATAATACACTTATAATTGTCAAAACAAACATATTTTTGCACAAGTGTCTTTGACTTGGATTGTTATGGTGATTCTATTTATCATTAGCAAGAATTGCACACTTGGATATTTGGACATCATTTTCCTGTTCCAAAACTTGTGTATGTTAGGAATTAATTTGATTAGTTCGATGTGAGTTACTATGCATTGGCAGTTAGTTTGATAACTCACATTTCTAGATGAGCAGAAAAATGTGATTACACGTGAAGAAGGCTGCCAGTTAAGTTAAGAATGGAATAATAAAGGTTTATTACAAAATAACATAATGTATAACACACAAGAACAGAGAAAAGTAAAAAACAAGTTGGATATTTAGAAGTTTAGAGGGATTTACCTTTTGGTTGGAAAAATTTGACTGAAGAATGCAGATCAATGTGAACAAGTTTTTGTCTGTGTTTGATCAATGCTACGCGCCCACAGCCACGCTAGCACCTCCGTGAGGCTGTACTTACTGTACGCACAGCAATGCTTTAAGCTTAAATGCTAATGATAGCAGGGCAACATTTTCACAGTGACAGTGCTAACATGCTGATGTTTAGGAGATTTAATGCATACCATGTTCACCATCTTAGTTTAGTGTGTTAGCATGCTAACAGGTGCTAACTAGCATGAAGCAGAAAGGACAGCTGAGGCTGTTTTGCAGGTATTTGGTCATAAACAAAAGTATTGGACAAATTAAAATTTTGACATGATGGCTTTAATTGAAGTTAACAGATCACCAAAGCTAGTACAGTTCATGCTGAGGAGCACATGAATGTGTTCACCAAAGTTCCCAGTAATCGATCCATAGTTGTTGAGAAATTTCTCTCAAATGCAGACCTCATGGTGGCACTAGAGAATAAGTCAAGGGATCACCAAAGTCATCCTCTAGGCGCCATGAACGTCTGTACAAAAATTTGTGGCAATTCATCCTCAGGTTGTTGAGATATTGCAAAGTGGTGGACTGACATTGCCGTCCCTAAATCTGTGCTGACAGCATGACTGGAAATAGGCAAGAGATAAGCCTACTCAGCATTGAGCTGCAAAGTTAGTGAAAAAGATTTACTTGATTTCCTTGTAATTAATCTCATATATGAAAGTACTCTTTCAAGAGCTGCCAGACACTCTGCTGTCTTGCTGTAGCTTCCATTAATAAGACTTTGTTAGCCTAGCTCATCTCTGCGCCAGTGGCCTGTTCATTTTGGTCTGATAGGTTGTTGGTACAAAACTCACAGTCCTCTTCAGCCAGCACCCAATATTTACAAGCAAGTCCAAATCTGTGAGAGAATTCAATTGAACACAGATGGCAGGAAATTCCTCGGAAATGACAGTGGCCAAACTCAACCACAGAACATGAGAGTATCTCCATGTAGCAGACGCATCAAGGTCCGTCTGACAGATTCTCTCTCGTCTTCTTGCCCCACACCATCGATTACAGTTTGACAAGAACGGAGATTTATATGACTTCTGTAAAACAAGTGATCAATTTGCAGCAATTACTGTGTATTTTTAATGGTTTCGAGGCAGCAGTGGGGGAGAAATAAATGAATAGTTAGAAAAACGTCTGGAGGAAAATTCCCTTGATGGTCGGTGGTCCAACTGAGAGGTTGAATTTAAGTGTTTAATTAGATCACATTTGAATGGAGAAACATTTGAAAATGATTATTTTGTTACCTACACACAGTGCACATAACCTTCTGTTATTCTCAGAGGGGATGCTAGTTGTTTAAAACATGGGCCAAACCAGATGTTTTTGGAACTAAAAGAGGAATCCAATTTCACTTCCTCCTTCTTTGTTACTTTTTGTTGTTTTAGTGCAGGAAGAATAATGGAATGCTACTTTGTGAAAAGGATATGTTCAAAGCATGCATAGTAATTGCTTTCGCTTTTGAAGTTTCCGGTTAAAGTTCAGGCCAGTGCTTCTCCACAGTGTCCGCAGTCAGTATTAGCTATTCAGGATGATTAGCCCACAATTTTATTTGACAGTGGAGGCACAGAGGGGACGCTTTTATTTTCATTTGATTATTGGTGTTGTTTCATGTCACCAGTTTCTAAACCCTTACATTTCAGGGTACAAAGTAAACTGATCTGTTCAAACATGAGGGACTAAATCCTTTGGCATGTCCTCAAAACAAATGTTATCTTAAACACAGGACACTTGGCACAACAACAAGTACATTACAACAATGCACGGCTATGAGAGAGAACCCAACTGTGGTAAAGTAATCATCTGATGAGTCACTGTAAACAAATGTTTGGTTCATCTTTGCATGAAATGAGATGACCTCACTTGTTGACAACATCTCAATTTAGAGGATGTTCTTCAAATAAACATTGAAATGAGGACAATAACTCAACCTTTTTTTTACAAATAATTACCCTTGATTTAATGGCAAATTATTTCAAGAAAAATGTGATTTTTTTAAGACCATGTTCTTTGTTAAGCTGTAAGCAGCTGTGGACACCTCTGACACGCTTAGGACATCAATTAATATTCTGTAACTGATTCAAACCAACAGTGACAAAGTGTGCTAAAGATCCGCTATTGCACAGCAGTCAACATCTGCAACCAAAGGGCATTAACACGGCTGGAAAATGACAATAACCGGGGCTGAAGAGGGACCTCCTCCTCTACTCAGGGGGCACCACATGATTTTGGGGTCTTCATAAATATACAGAATAAATAAGAGAGGGCCCCAGGTTTTCCACTGAGCAAACCTGTGTTAAGTTTCAAACCACACATCCCTAAAAAAGTCAGCAATACCATTCTTTTATTGTGTGGGGGGACCTCATTAAAAGGCTTGAGCACTGAGGACCCCTCCGACCCCCCCAAGACACACACACACACACACACAAACACAGATCATACACAGAGACAGGAACATGCTCTCTAGTTAACTTGAGATGGACACTCCACTAGACATTATATATCACTTCACATCAAACACAGCTCAATATTGTTGCCAGGAGGAGGAGGAGGAGGCCGCAGTTCATAGTCAACTCCTCATCTCTCTACACCCTCAGGAAGATCCCACTGTTGGCCACCGCTTGTGATATGATGGTATGACTCCTGCGCCCCTGTGGTTACAGGGACCAAGGTACAGTGGGGCCTGTAAAAACCCAAAATGGTACCAAGTGACAGCTATGGAAACACATTCAATCTTATGCGGTGGGAGGTCAATACACAGCTATTTACACAGACAGCAGTGCTGTGTGTTGGAACGGACAGGGCCACCATCAAAGAGCTTTATGAGCAAATATATTCTCACTGCGTAAGCATTTTAGATGTCCAGGCATTAAAGCCCTCCTGGGTTTTCCCTTCTCTTGTTTAATGGTTGTAATAAGATTCCTTTTATTATGATTTCAGCTCTCTCTGCTGATGGTTATGGCCAAAGTGAGACATGAGTTTCGTCCCAGGAGTGAAACTATTTCGAAGTCGGAACCTGTCACTCTGTTTGACCGTGGGTCAGCCGCAGCACCTTCACTAACATCATGATAACTAAGAACAGTAGCAGTGTACCAGTGACAACTGCGGGACAAAGACACGCAGCGCAAAAGGACACACAGGTACTTTCCACAAAAGAAAAGACATGTAATCCATTACCTGTAGACTCAAGACTGTCATCAAAGGTGATCTTATATTAAGAATAAATGAGAGTTATGACAGAATAAATAAATAAAAATTCATGAGTCATACTGGTATGGGGTATATTATGATGTATGTCGTATACAAAATATGTGGTACATTATACGAAACAAGCCTATAAAAACTATATAAGGTCTTAATTAATGTGACCATAATCATGTCGGAAAAAATAAATATATACATATCTACAAGATATATCTAAATTTGATGTGGTTCAGATACATGTACATATACAGTATCTCACATATCTGAAGTTAGTCCATTCCCAACATATATGAATGGCACATCCAATGACACACTTAACTTACAATAAAATACATATGTTCATATTCATTCATAACGCATGCGCGTACTGTATATAGATGCATACCATATACTGTGATTGCAACATCCCAGATTAGATTCTGGCTAGGGAACGCTGTTGCATGTCATTCCCCTCAATATCTACCCTCATTTGCATCTACTGTCCACCTATGAATAAAGGCAAAAATGCCCCCAAAATATTAAAAGAAAAGAAAAGAAAAGAAACAGCAAATACCAAGCAACCAGGAGTGGAGTACTGAGTTGATTATACATCAGCTTGAGTGTGATAAACCCAAAAGGAAAAAGGGAAGGTTATTAGTTGATAGTTTTTTGGATGGGTCTGTGGTGAGAAGGAGCCTAATCAGACCTTAACAAGTAGAAATAAAGAAATCATTCTGCACTTGGATCTTGGTCTCTGCCATGTGTGTTGTTTGGCCTTTCTTGGCCCAGGAGTGTATGGGCTGAATAAAGAGGGTATCTCGAAGGGCTCTGGCCTGTACCATGTGTCAAGCCTTTCACATAACCTGGCATTCATTGTGAAGCTCTTTTACGAACCATAAAAAATATTCATTTCGTCCCTGACCTGTTTTCCAATATAGTCTCCAAACCCATAAAAGGGTTTGCTTTTCATTTATTTTTATTTGAAGAACTTTGAAATGCAAATGTTTGTTTCCTTGCAAGTAAAAATTGAGAGAAGCCATCTTAAAAGAGAAATTTGATGTGAAATATGAATTCTAGCCATTTTACATCATCTCTAACATAAACATGTGGGTTCTCACTGCAAGTCTTTTTGTGCTGTTAAATGAGTGTACTTTGGCAGGCGGCAGTGTACATATACTGATGCTTTGCCTCTCTCGCTGGAGTCCTTCATGGCTCAGAGCTCTTGAGGCTTGTAGAAGACTGGCATCTTTACAGTGGCCTAGATTGGCCATATTTTTGTGTCAAATGACAAGTCTGGCCCTGTAAAAGTTGGCGCTGTGGTAAACTGTGAATTTTCATTTACAACTAAAGCCATCAAGGACATGGCTAACAAGTTCTGTTGACTTTAGTTGAATTGTGGTTTTCGGAGCTAAACTTTAAACATTTCTTAAACTACAGCCTTCTGTAGCCCTCAAATGAAAGTACATCCTTGCTAAGCTTCATTTTCAAAATTCATTCTATTCAGTTTATAGCTACTGTTGAACTTCCAATTTTTTTCTGGCTGGAATAAAAAGCCGCATTCTTTAGAACAATAATGACTGTGTTATTGAAAAAATTGTGGAAGATTTATTATTCCCAATGTACCAAACTATTTTCAAAAATTTACAAATAAAAAAAACAGCTACACCAGTACTACACTGCCATTTCTGTGCAATCAGATATGAGTACCACGAAAATTCAAGCACCACAGATGCATAAAAATGTTTCAAAAAATAAACCTGAATTATTCATCACATGCAGTAACTGCCGAAACCATACATACTTAGTTGAATTTCACAGCATATTCTGCATCAATGTCATTTCAAATAGGTAAAACATGCTTGAAGCATTGAGACATTTCTCAAAGACAAGAAGTTACAACACAAGTAGTGATATTTAATTCAACATTTTCAACATGTCAGGCATGCCAACTGTTCCATGTACAAAGTCCGACTCCATGCCTGAGCCTGGCCAGAGGCCTGCATGGTGTTTGTTTGAAGCTCAAAGTGGTCAGAAAGCTTGGCTGGGCCCACGTAAACAGTGACAGTGTATGAACAGATGAGGCAGAATTATGTCTCATAAGTGCTGGCGGTACTGTTGTGATCGAGTGGAATAGGAATGTGCTTGGCAGTAAAACCAAAGGACCTTCTTGGAAAAATGGGAATTGAGAAGGGTTGGGGGTGATTAAGAACAGGACAGCAATGTAATATGAAGCTGGACAAAAAGGCTATCTTTCATCACTTCTACCTGTATTGTCTGCTGAAAATATTTGTTTTGCCTTTTACTGGTCAAGTTAGTTGCCAGGAGACACCGTGATAACAACTTTGTTACCAAACTAGCTATTATCTTAATCATAAAATCATTCAACTCAAGCCCGACAGTCAAAATCTTGGCTGTTTGGTTTATGGCTGTCTGTCTGAATTGTTACTTGCTGATTTTTGATGATGATTTTATTTTCCCAGTAAATGTAATGTAATGTAATGTTTGATAGTTATAAATTCATACAATGAGTAGAGAAAACATGTCAATTTGTTGTACAATCTTGTTTATTTTGTTTGTATCCCATTATGGATAATACCACAGGTTTTCACAATGCACTGTAGCATTGCTAAACCTTTATTTATATAGTTCATTTCCAGCTCATATTAAAAAAAAAAAAAAAAAAGCAGTTCCCTTGAAAGCTATAATAAACAGATTAGACAATAAAACTCTCTTCATTCAGTGCAGTATTTCTATGCTTTTGCTCACTAAGCAAGTGAGTGTATCATTTTACCAAGAAACCCTGAAAGGTCTGTAACACAGTGGGCCTGTGTGTTCCTCTACAGGACAGCAAACACGCTGTCAAACTCCATGGAGCGCTGCAGAATGCGCCGGGCTGTGTAATGCTGTGGAACAAGCAGCAGGTATTTGTTAGTTAATCAGCCTTTGAATTAAGCTGGAGGCTGAGGTTGTGTTCAGGAGCAGCAGGGCTGTTTTGACTAAGCCATCTCAGCGAGGGCCTGGTCATGGAGACTCCCAGCATTTGTAAAAGATTAGCGGCCTAGTCCTGATGTACTGAGCTCAGGTCAAGCAGAGTGCAGGGCTCGGACGCGAGGCAAGTTTCACCCTATCTATCCCATCTGCAGCTCTCACACAGCATATATACTAGTCCTGGTACATGAGACACACTGAATTAATGTGATTAAAGGTTTTGGAGCAGGGTTTGGAGTTTGCCGAGGGGAGATTGCACAGAAGTGGCTCCTTCAGGAAGCAGCATTACCCAGTTTGACAGACAGTCACTGTCCAAGTTTCCAACTCTGCATACCATCCGTGTACATTTGTATACCTTCTGTGTGTAATGTTTTGGTTAGTATGTATTGCATGGGGGTGTTCTATCTGATGTGAACACTTCCAGTTGGAGTATCTATGCTGAATAAAGGAATAACAATAGCCCACATGCTCTCGGCCTATCATTAGCCAAAAGACTAAATGAAAACCAACTGTGTGGGAACAATAAAATAATTTGTCAAGGGAGAGCGGTGCAGATAAATTCTGGAAAAGCATTTTCCAATTGGCTGATGCTCTGGTACGTTCGGCCAAGTGCTCAGCACCTGGCTGTCACGGCTCTGACACTGCCTAACTCAGTTCAACTTTCAAACACATGCCTATAAGATCACTGTCGATACAAGCTAAAAGTGCCTGATTAGGCTTTTTATCAGTATTAGTCAACATGTGCTGTGAGATTATTTTTTTAAGGGCAAAAGTTAGATAAACACAAAAAGGAGAGAAGAGAGAAATCTAGTTCTTCTATCCTGTGCTCACTCCCTTTATCTGACCACTAAATCTGTGACTCTGTTTCGTTGAGGACAGAAAACAAGGCACTCATCCTAGATGTTCTTGTCAAAAACTCAAGAATCAATGTATTACAATGAATTACAGCCTTTTTTTTTTTTTTTTTTTTACATAGTCCCTCGTTTTCAGATGCTTAAAATTAACCAAACAAAGCAATATAATTAGGAATATAAGAATTACTTTAATACTTTGATGAAAATCCTTTGCAGTCAATGACTGCCTGAAGTCTGGAACCTGTGGACATCACCGAATGGTGAGTTTCCTCCCTTGAGATGCTTTGCCATGGGCCTTTAGTGCAGCTGCCTTCAGCTGATGCCTTTTTGTAGGTTCATTGGTCTTTCTGCCCTCAGTTTTTTCTTCAGTAAGTGAAAAGCATGCTCAATTGGGTTGAGGTCAGTTGACTGACTTGGTCATTGAAGAATATTCCATTTCTTTGCCTTGAGAAGCTCTTGGGCTGCTTTTGCAGTATGTTTTGTGTAATTATCCATTTGTATAGTAAAGCACTGTCCTATCAGTCTTGCAGCCTTTGGCTGAATCTGAGCAGATAGTAATCAATAAACACCAGTGACCCAGTTCCATTGGCCATAGCACTGCCTCCACCATGTTTGACAGATGATGTGGTATGCTTTGGATCATGAGCCGGTTCCCATTGCTTGCCAGTGCTCTTTCAACCTATATTTTTAACATAACCCGCCCACCACCATCATCTTTATTAAATATAAAAGGACTCAAGGTTTGGAAGGTCCAACAGGTAGTGTTCCAAGGCAAACATTTAATACTTAATATTGATAAAAACAGACATCTGCATATATAGACCCACAGAAACACACATACCTAATCTAACACAATATGTACAAAAGCACTGATTCACAAACACACGCAGATTTTACATCTTCAACTGTCCCAAAGCATTATATGACCATAATATCTATTTGGTGATTGATGGTGTCGTTGACAAATATCCGTGGCTCAGCATTTATTTTGCCAAGTTTTGAGATTTCTTTCTTTTCAAAAACAAAGTTGCACGGCCAGTTTTAGGAACATGCAGCAAGTGGCTGACTGGTGTTGCAATAGCACTGCAATGTATTAACCTCTTCACTGGAGTTTTTCTGTTGAATCTCTGTTCTAATTAGCTGGCAAAAGTGTATCTTTTAATAACTTTTAAAGGTTTTCATGTTCAGAGTTGATGAACTTGTCCATCTAGTCCTCCACTTTGACCCAAACATCAGCACACACAAACACACACACATACATACACACAAACACTGTCCAAATCTCCTCGCTACTAAAAACTGCCAACAATGAGCCCCATAAGAGATCTTAAGTGTCCAACATGATGTTTGTGTTAAGCAGTGTATTATAGAAGCCGACTTCTGGGTCTTGGGGGGAATGTTAAGCATGTTAATGAAGAGTGCATACTCAGGCTATTACTCAGTGTAATGTGGATCCATTTAACACACATACTGCACAGCTCATATGAGCCTTAGTTTAAATGGAGAAAAGGGGTACTATACTTAGTTTTGGCAACAGTAAATCAAAGAAGAACAGAACTGATTGTCTTCAACATAACTGCTTCCAGTCAAATTATTTTCTCCTTCAGGATTACAGGAAAAGACTGCCAACAGAATGAAAACTGCACAACTTTCAAATGCAATTTGATGTAGAGAATGTAAATCAGACAGATACTACAGGAGCTAGAAGATAACAGATGTGTCTACTGTTTCCAGAGAAAACCTGTGAACAGAGCAACCACCTCATCTGTGAGTTGCAGTTTTCAGTTCCAGAGGGTGAAATCAAGCCAACATCTCTAGGAGACAGCAACATCAGTACAGCAGCTAAAAGCCAAAGGCATCTTAGATCCCCTCTACTCCCAGTCTGTCGAAGACCATTAAACAAAGACATTGACATGTGACAGAAAAAAGAGGAGAATAAATAGACAATTCTTGGATTAGCTGAGAATAAAAAATGGAAAGGGAATATCAATCAGCAGGGCTCACTCTCCCCATTAAAAATTTTGCTGAAACACCCTTCAGGCTCCAATCTGTCTGTGGTTGTAGTTACTACCACGTGTTAGCTTGTGTGGCTGTGTTGAGGCAGAACATACTTGGGAAAAGCACTCACTTTTAAGAACCCTTTAGTGAAATAATACAAGTATTATTGTCTTGTTTGCTTTTTCAGTACTACATAGGGAGTCCTCAGACACAAGATATTCCCACACAATGAAAAAAATCCATGCACTCCACAGCGTCACATCATGGGAAATTGCATCGTCTTATCACATACACCATCTCCTTGCTCTGATATTAGCTCCCTGAAAAACAGCCTTCCTTCTCAAATATAATTGTCTGTAAAAAGTCTGTAAAAATAACCCTAAGCATTACAGATCACAGTGCTGGCATGGAGCCCCTAAACTTTATTAACATCAGGAGTCGGCCTGGCAAAGCTCCCAGCTCCCTGCAACTTAGAGTTACAAGCATTAACCTGAACAGGGCACCAGCATCACTTTCCCGAAATCCTCCACTTCCTCCCATCATGCAGCACTGTGCTGTCCAGATATGCTACTAAAAAAAAGAAACCGGTCCACCTGTGCTTCAGAGCTGCCTGTGTGCTGACAGTAGATGAACAGGATGCTATCAATCTCTGCACTGTTGAAACCTTAGGAGGTCCTGACTTCAAGCCATACATAAGCTGTAATAAATTTTGACTCAAAGATTTGCTTGCCAGTGCTTTAAAATATCTCCTTGAAAAAATCATTCGATGTATATTGTGTGATGAAACTTGGCTCTCCATCTCTGACGATAATGTGTACAGATCTATATCTGCCAAGACATAATGTGCATATAAATATGTGAGTCCAAAACAGCAGAGTACAGGAGTGAAAGTTGTCACGCTCAGGGTTTTTGATTGATCTCAAATCATATCAGTCAGAGACAAGCAAGAGTAAAGTGGTTTTCCTCCAAGCAACCTTCATTCTATCGTTCCTTTGTGTACTTATTAGTCCTGGTAAGCAACTTAATACAGCACAGGGGCTGGATTGCATTGCACATGACTAGTGAATAAGTAATTCTTCTAGAACGTTGGGCTTCTATTAACAAGCACTAATAAAGTATATAAACTGCACTATTAGACTTTATAATGTCTTTCATAGTCCCCTGGGGCAGCGCCAGCCAATGGTGCAGTGAGCTGACTGGGCACTGCCCCATGGAAGCTTCCTGGCAGAGGCGGAGAGAGAACAAGAGAGAGGATAAAACTCAATCTTTTTGGCTCCTTTCCCCTCTGCTCTAATGAAGGCATTAAAAACAGCCTCGGCTCGCATCATGTTTGCCCAATTGTTTTTGACCACTCACTTGAAGCCAGTGTTTGACTGGCTGGATTATTAATCTCCAACATGACCAGCCCTGTAAAAACTATACCTCAATACTAACCATTTCAGACTCTATTTAAGTTGAGCCTGAGCATTCGAGCATTTGAAACTATAGCTTTAGCAGTTTTAAAAGGTGATCTGTTTACAAAGCTCTGATGCACACTTAGCCAATATTACGTGTTGTGAATGTGACTCACATCTTGATCACAGTTAAAATGAGATAAAGTGCTGATAGTGCCGTACTCTTTAGTGGAAAAGATGAAACAGCAGCCTCCTCATGATTGACTCAGATGACCAGAACTGCCCTATAACACACACACAGTCTGTTTTCTTGATGCTTGTTTATGGGGGTCAGTGAAGCCATAATCCTTATGGCCACATCTCACCCTCTCTTTCTGTCTCTCCCTCTCTCTCCAGCTGACAGCTGTGAGGGCCCCATCAGCTCTCGGCCCCACTCTGGCAGAGGCAGCGCAGCGGCGGACGGCCGTCTTAACTGCCACAGCCAGAGTGGAGTGGATTTTTCTTTGATGAAGCACAGCGCCGTCGAGCCAAGAACAGCAAGTGGCACAGCTGAGATGTAAATCAAAAACCCACCCGTGTGCTAAGTCATACACAGAGAGGTCTGCGAGAGGAGCCGCTGCTGTCTGAAAATGCATGAGTAATACAGACGGTATAGACATGCGGTCAGCTGTGGCATGCCTGTCCAGGTGAAAAGAATCAGCGAGGAGTAGAGAAGTCTCTTTATCTTTGCTATAAATAGTTAAAAGGTAAAACAAATCTGGTCTAATTCACAGGACCTGGCAGCTTAATCCCCTCATCAGCGAAACTGTATTGCATGAAACTCTGTGAGTTCTTCTTAAGGCAAGGTTTGGTTCTAAAAATACATTTTTATGATGACATATCTAAGCCAACACTGCAGCTTTTACTTGATTAAACCGAAGCCCTGAGCACATTTCTTCTGGTATTCCAGAAATATTTCAACACTTACTCAAACCAGATCATATTTTTGCTGTGTGACTGTTTGGATTTCGTTGGCAGTATGAAAGTAAGAATGCCATTGGTTTCAGCAAGATACCATAGTCATACCACACAGATCACATAAGAATGAGAAAATTTTAGCCGACTGTCACTGACTATGGAGAAGGAAAAGGACATTTTGCAATTTCAGAGGACTACTTCAGAAGATACTCAAGCAGAAACAGTCACAACCTCCAATAAATCTCCTTCTCTCTCTTTGAATCCAACCACAGTCGAGTTGATGCAACACTCGTCTCTTCCTCCTCCACTTATCTCCTGCTTCCAAACACGTCATGTGTATTCCAGGCCAAGTTTGACTGAGGTGATTCAGCCAAGCAGATGCCAGACCAGGGGTGTTCTCTCACTCTCCCTCTCTAGTGGCTGTGACTCAGGAAGCGCTCTCATTCCATTACCCAGCATTCCCTCCTCAACTTCTCAGCCAGACAGAGGTTTACGGGAATACCGCTGCAGAATCATCACCGAGCCTCGGCTTTATGAATCAATGGAACATGCTGCAAACATTACACCCTGCAACACCCTTCCCAGGCAGCACCCTCATATTTGCCCATAACTCACTGCTGAGCTCATATGAGACGCAAAAGACGTGGGCTGAAGCGATCTCTTTGGCTCATGGGAATATACTGACTGGTGAGAAGCTTTGCGAAAAGCATGCTACTATTACTGCACTACTGTGATATGAATAAACATGCCCACATGTGTAGGTCCACATGATTAAGAGGCAAACGTTCAGAAAGAGATGATGTCTGGCTGTAAGTTAATAGATTCTTGTTGACACATTTCATCGTAAATGAAATGTGTCAAATTGACAAGTAAGTAACCCAAAACCTTTTCACTATTTGGTTAAAAAAATGTTCTTGGTCGACCTCTGCAGTGAAACTGAGCGAACCACAAGTTCAATAATAGGTCAAATCTCTTTTAGCTGCAGTGACAGCAAAATGTTTTCTCTGAGGGTTGATCAGTCATTCACAACATCTGGGAGGGAGAGCTGCCATAACCTGTTTGGATGTTGAGATCCTACCGAAAAAACTGATATTTTGGTTCTCGAGTTAAGTTGTTCTCTTTTCAACAGAAAAGACATTGACAGAGGTGGCAGAGATTCAGGGTCTTGCTAACAACTCAGCAAAGAAAATAATTATTTGTATGTTTCTGAATAAGAGAGGAATGATTATATTACTTATAATCCAAATTTTTATGGACAACTGTAAACGTGAGAAGGGCACAAGAATCAGCATTTTTAGTTGCTTGTGTATTCTGATGATTTGACTACATAAGCCATAATTGATTTTCAGCTTTCCTAGAGTATAATTAAAAATACAATAATTAAAATTTTTACAAAGGAGAAAAGATTTGGTTTTGGCATCAAGGTTGCTGTTACATTCATACACGCACACATGCACACATCTTTTGCCTCCAACAAAGATGTTGGAGGCAAAAGACCTTTAATTTTTCCTCCTCTTCTGATCAAATTCCAAACTTGAAATTTTTATTTCACAGTGAGATTGCCAAACCAACCGATAACACCATAACAAATTCAGTAGTAGATTCGGTAGTCGACCTGTAGGGGATCATGATTATAATGCTCTTATTTATTTCAGTCAGCCTTAATCTGCAGAGGAAGTTTGAACAAAAAAATTGACAAGGCACCGCTATTTTAAACAAAATTCACAGCAAAATATCTGCACTGTGTCACCTGCTCAATCATTTTCCCCAATCCATCCATTAGGGATACATATTTCTAAAGTTTTCAAATCTAGTGCCATCGCTTTGGCCTTTTCAACAATATGCAGCAAAACCACAAACCATTCAGCCATCTCTAAAGAAACGCTTTAATCTTTGGTTTACATAGACTACAGTCACACCCCTGATTCAGCAAAATTGGTATAATAATAATATCACAAGGACACTCACAAGTCAAAACCAAAAAAAAAAAGACTGAGATCCAAGATTAATAAAAAATATGATCTGTGCATACATCAAAGCCAAACTTAAAGTAATTATAAGCCTGACGTCCAAGTCAATTTAAGAAATTCAAAACCCCACAAAACAGCTGAAGCAAACATTTTCCCAGAATTATAGCTGTATAAACATTTTACATGACACAAATCTTAAGATTTATTTAGAGGAAACTATCCAAAGAAGCCACTGGAACAGGCTGATATTTTAAATGTGAACACCAGTTCCCTTGTAGGCCTGGTTGAGTGCCATATGTCTGGTGATGTTGATGATAAGAATAACATGTATATTTTCAGAACATTTAGATCAATTACTCTTCTATATCAGAATTTTTCTGATGAGAAATACTCCTGGGCTTTTCAGATAACAATGAAATCTATCCTATGCAGCTTTCCCTCCGTCTTACATACACTCTTGTTTCTATAAAAATAAATAAATAAATAAATAAACCACATAGTTTGATTAGAATAACTGACTTTACCAAAAGCACTTAATGTGCTCCTCTGTGCACTCACAGGCAGAACTATTCACAGGCTACTGTGAAGCGGTCATTAAGTGTTTGACACAGCAGAGGCTCAAATTGGGCTGTAATGGTCGGTTGTTTCTCATAACAGTCAGATTATCACCCCGCAGTCTGACATCCACAAATGAAGCTGCGGAAAACACAGGAAACTAAGTCAGTTTGAGGGAATTCAACACTGGTGCCAATGCCACCTCACCACAAAAAAAGTGTGTGTGTATAGGCTATATACAGTGTGTGTGTGTCTGTGTGTGTGTGTGTGTGTGTGTGTGTGTGTGTGTGTGTGTGTGTGTGTGTGTGTGTGCGTGTGTGTGTGCTGGCACAGTGTTTGCATGTATTAGAAATGTGTGGCATGTGTGCACAGTGTATGTGTTGAGCATATGCTGGCACAGTGTTTGCATGTATTAGAAATGGATGCTGTTGCATTTGCCGTCACGCATGTGCGGAAAAGTAAAAAAGAAAGTAAAAAAAAAAAAAATGTAAAAAAAAAAAAAATCAATAAAAAAAAAAAGACAAAAAAAAAAAAAAAAAGAAAAAAAAAAAGTTAAAAAAAATAAAAAAAAAAATCCAATCCAACATACTCATCTTTTTACAGACTGACTCAACAGACAGACCTCTGCATTTATCTGAGTGAGGGAGTGTGAGACTCCAACACACTCCTCTTACTCAAACATTTTCCTCAAATAAGCACACAGACCCGGCAGCATCGTCCGTGGCCAGGAGAAACTTTAGTAAGTTATCAAATGATGCTAGAGTACACACTTCATTCAAACCTGATATTCTTTTTCAAGAGGGGTCAAGTGTTTTTCTTTGCAAACTAAATATTTTCTTTGCTGGTGGGCACCGATATTTATAGCACATTTATAGACTCGCAGTGTTGGGATGATCAGCTGCTGTTCCACTTACAGAGAGCAACACACACGGCTTCCAAACCTACACACTGGGTGTGACACAAGTCACTTGGGTTTGTGCTTCATTCAGCTCGATGCAAAGGAAAAAATAAAGAACGATCTTCCTTGAATTCCAGCTGGGAACAGTTTTAAAATGCAATGGTACAGCTACAGGGAGGTTGCACAGAAACGGCAAACAGCTTCAATTAAATGTTGTTGCGAGTTATTTTTGCATTTAGGATACTTGGCACGTGAAAACAGAATCCCAGTCTGTACCGACTTTAACAGAAAAGATGCAGAGCCCCACCTTACGTCGGCACTTCAACTCTTACACTCCATTACATTCATTATTAACATGCTACCTTTGTCACTAACTGTACTAAATCTGTCTCTCACTCACCCATTTACTGCTTTATTTAAACACTTGTAAACACACAAGCACACACTTAAATTAAATTACTTCTTTATTTTATTTATTTTTTTATTTTATTTTTTTAAATCACACACAGCATGGATTTGCATTTTTGGGAGTAGTTAGAAAACCAGAACAGCAGTACTGAATGCAAATGTGTCATATTAAATCTTGGTTTGGCACAGCTTCCCTAAAACAAAAAGTCCTAAACTGAGGATTAGGTGAAACATCACCAGTGGATTATATTTTATTACTTTTATCACTGAGTAATCGTTCACATTTTGCAATCACAGGGGACAAAGCAGGGGTCAGAAATCTCCAGTCTGAGGTAAGTTCTTCTCCCTACTGTCTCACTTCCACCAGGATAAAAATTACAGTCCGTGTTTGCTAAGAGATTCTTTTCAGTAAATCTAAAGTAATGGTTGAGAATGCAGTTTAAACTCCAGCTCTGTCCCCAAATGGGAGTGTGTAATACGATCAGCCTGAAATGAGGCATGATACAAAAGACTGATGAGTACTGAGATCACTTTCGTACTCCATGCTCACCAAAAGAGAATATAAAACAACATAAAAATGCCTGGAATACAGCACATATTCATACAGGATACAGATGGCAACATGAGGAGTACACATTAAAACAAATTAAACTTTTTATTACTCAAATATAACTGCAAAAAAATGTGAAAATGAATTACTGCCAAATCATGAGACACATTTTGATGTTTAGCAGAATCAATGTGTGCTTCAGGAAATAGTTGTCGGGCTTTGTTTTCTGCTCTCCAGAAAAAGGCTGAAAACTATTTTAATTCATAAACCCACAAGATAGGCAGAGCAAAACAAACAGACATGTATGTGTCTGCTTCAGTGTTAATCTGCACAACATAATCCACAAACACATAACACATCTTGCATTCCCACAATTTACGGGAAGCAAGTTCAAAAGCATCCCAAAGACAATGAGACGATTCATTCTGGTACGGGATGCTGGGGATGGAGGGTTGAGGGCACAACTGTGCTCCAAGAGAACTCATAAATGCTGAGACACATTCAGCAGACATATGGTTTGTGTTTAGCAAGAAGAAACAATAATCAAATCCGTTGATCCTCTTCTTGCTGCAAGGATGATTGCTAATATAAAAGTCTGTTCCGTCTAATCATAATTTAGGATGGGGCTGTAATTACCTCCGCCCTCTCACAACAACACTGTCTAAACAGGATGGAGCAGGCTTCCACGGAGACTGAAAGCCTAGTTTCCACTCTGGATGCTATCTGTATGAAAGTGCTCATTTCATCTATGTAATTGCTGTTTTAAAGTTTTCTTTCTCACTGATGAGCCCATGTCAATTTTTTTTTTTTTTTTTTAAAGGCACTAAAGAAGACTTAAAAAATAAATTAGAGCACAGAGAGACTTAAAAATGTAACTTTAGTATTTTTTTTTTAAATTAAAAGCCAAATTAGAGGGGGAAAAAAATTACCAAAGTATTGTTTCAAACTGTCAAGAGCTTGGAGTTGCCACAGTTTCCCACATTCAGCTAAATGAGTCAACATCACACTAATCCTCCCATGAACCAAACGCTGCAGTGCCTTATCATCCGGAGGAAACGCACGGTCGCTCGGCAGTTATTCCACATACGACACATCACTTCCCATGGCATTCATGTGCATCACACACACTTTGACTGTGGCGTTATTTATGAATCGGCCAAGGATCCAAGTGAGTCCCGGGTTTAATTAACAGACCTGATCCACAACTTTAAACAGGGCTCTCAACACAACTACACAGCACAGCTGCATCAAAGGATGCTGTAGAGGAGCCATATGGAAGCAGCATAATTTCAGATGATGGCTTTTATCAATCTCAATTAACCTAGAAACTGCTTAGTGGTCAGATTGGGAAGACTGGGACAGCTGCTGCTTGACTGAATTTGTTATGGTTATTTTCGTAGCTTGTTTGAATGCAGTCAATAAAATGAGCACATTAAACTGTGTAGTAATTAATCCACCAACACGTCCAGAAATCACCCAGTTGGCGAGTCAGCTCTGCTCGTCAACTTTTTGACCAACCCGCCGGTGTAAGCCTCACACTAGGACGTACGGGACCTACCTTGCATGGGTGGGAGAGAGAAGCACGACCGCGGAGGTTTGGCGGACAGATGCGCCTTCTGCTCGGGCGCGCTGAGTCGCTTCGGGCTGGCGCAGTTCATGTGAGTCGGGGTGTCATGGGGGCTCCGGCAAACCTGAGATCCAAAACCGCCGCCGTTCCCGGCTCGCAGCGCACAGATGTCCGCCTTGCTGCCGTACACGGAGAGCGCCACGCCGGTGAAGTCCGTGAAGGTCGGCGTCTGACAGTGGCTGACCATCCCGAACAGCGATGAGGAGTTCTGCATTGATGCCTCGGCTTTCCCATGCAGTGTGCCGCCGCCGCCGCCGCCGCTCACATCACCTGCGCGCATGAGAAGGGAAAAAATAAATGACCGCAAACTGGATCAACAACGCCGAGACAGCCGGCTTGAGTTTTTTTTTTTCTTTTTTTTTCCCCCCCCACCTGAAGTCCGTGCGTGCACGGTGCAAACATGCATTCATTTGAACAGGAAGCATCAACACATTGGACTAAACGATTGAGCTTCAGGGATTTGGTAACACCTACCTTGTGCGATAAGCCTATAAGAAGCAGAAAAAGTCTAATTGCGCACACTAGCATGCTTGCCAAACTGGAGGGGGAAGCATTTGCAAGCCTGATCGATAGCATCCTCTCAGTGAGGATCAGTCATCAGCATCCCACGCGTCTCCCTCTCTTTTCTCTCTCTCTCTCTCTCTCTCTCTCTCTCTCCTTGTCCCCCTCTCCGAGATTGACACCCGATAGCTCCACTGCTCGGCAGGATCCAGGAGCACCAATGAAGACCGTGTCCGTGTTTCTGGGGGAGGACAGGATCTGGATCAAGGCGGCTGTGCTGTAGTAAATCCGAGCTTGGATGTAAAGTTTACGAGATCCCGCATACGCGCAGACCTGTATGACCCTGGATGCTCTCAGCCTCAGTGCGCCCGGTGTCGGGTGTCGTGTAGGCTAACGCGCCGATCAATCAGAGGCTGGATGTAAAAAAATATATATATAAATAATGATAAATAAAAAAAATAATTTATTTTTTTTTAATGTACAACAAGTCGTTCAACAGCGGTGTTGTCCAAACTGCGGTATAGCGCGTCCTCAGCGCGTTTCTCACAGTGATAACTGATCCGTCAGCTATGCTGTGCTTTGTTTCACGCCTTGTTAGGGACACGATCGAGACACTATTTTACCACATCAGTGCGATGTAAGTGAACAGGGCACCAGTTGGTCTGTGGCTCGCTGCTTGTTTAATGCAGGCTGAGATCGACGATGGGAGAATGAGACACACACACACACACACACACACACACACACACACACAGAGACACAGGTAGCTCAGGGAGGAAAAAAGCAGGAAAAATATGGGCTTCAATTAGACTAAATTTAGACCCCCCCCCCTCAACAATCCCTCCTGAAAAAGCCGAATAAAAACGCGAAAGGAACTAACAGTTCGTAAAAATCAGTCAACAGAGAGGCGTTCAGTTTATATTGAATTATTCCTATCTAGGATCTTGGTTCGTTAAGTTTGACTGTATTTGGCTATTTAAGTACGTGTTGAAGGATTTTTTTAAAAATAATAAATGCTGTCAAATACTGAAGAAAAATAATCACAGTGAAATCTTGTGAGGAAGATTGGATTTGATGTGAATCTCTTTGGTTACAGATGAAAGTGTTGGATCCCTTAAGGAAAAATTGGACATTTCTCAAAAAAATAAATGGATAAATGAAAAGAATGACTTTCCAAGTCTCCCCAATATCTCTGCTCCTGCGTTAGATTTGTTCAGTCCCGCGACGCTGACACGGTCTTGAGAGAAATGCTTTTCAGCGAGAGCAGCTATTTATTTATTTTATTTTATTTTTTGTGTCCGTTTTGGGAAATGCTGTTCTGCGGCGCCATCTAGTGGCTTCCACGTGGGAGGGAGAACATCCTAAGTGGGTCACAGTGGTCGACGGCGCACTGGGTCGGTGCGACGCGGACACATTCGCGGGGCGCACCCACCTGCCGGGTGAACGCTTTTCAGTGGGTGCAGAGTGACCGGTTTCTCCTGTCGGTTCAGCCGGTGATCCGGCTGCGCGAAGGCGGAAAAACGCGTGACTGAAATTACTGTGTCTGGCGCTGCCTTTCGGTGCCGTCGGAGATGTCAGCACTGCGGACGAACAAGAACGACCGAGACGTCCGAGACATGCGCCGCAGCATGTCCAAACAGAGAGAAAACAGACTGGCACTTAGGTCTATCGATCAATGGCAATGAATTGATGCATATTATATACAAGTACACATGTTCGCTCACTGTAACCTTTAATCCACACCTGAATTATTTCCATAACAACATGCCCCAAAAACTAAGACTGGTTTAAAACTAGCGCCCTGGCCTTTAATTCAAGTGTGATTTTAATGTCAGGTCACAGTTGTGGTGAAATTTGAACGACAGACTGATGTCAACTCTGATACGAGGCCTGCAGCGTGTACCGACTGGTTGTTTAATCGGGCATGTAAACAGCCACTAATCAACAACAACAACTGATGGTGAACTGATCGATAAAGACAGATCAAGTAAAAGACTGCCTGCATGGCATACACACATTAGGCTCTTATTAAAATATTATTGTATCAGTTAGGAAAATCTAGAGCTATCGAAAGGACTGGCACATACAGGCCTGTAGTTTTAGTAATTTCAGTATATAGTCTTTTCTATATGCCCTCTGTTACCTGCAACAGGTTATTCTTAATATGTGTCTATTTTTCACACAAGCCAAAGAAAAAAACAAATAGAATCCATTAAAGTTATCGAATGGCTTGTGACCGATGTGAGTTTTGAGTTCTCTTACAATTTCCTGCATGTCACTGCAACTCTTAGGCTTCTCCCAGTTCTCTTTTCTTGCATGTTTCCTCTCCCCTACTAGTCACCTGTTTGCCAGAAAGTAATTCGGAGGAGGTAAGAAATGGGCGAATTAATGCGATCTAGGCCCCGGGGCAAAATGAGCTGTGGATCCCTATTGATTCTCCCCCGTTCTTCCCACTCTCCGTGCATTACAGTGCACAGGTTCCCATCAAATAGAGTGCATACAAATATCCTGCTAATTACATTTTTTCCTGGATACAGAGAAAAAAAAAACAGTCCACTGCCCTTAGGTTTACTGTTTGTCGATAACTTTGTGGTAATTCTTAAATCCCCCACTATAATGCAGGGGCACCCAGATAATACGAGACCTGCCCTGGAGTTCTTATCATTTCAGTTGATATTGTGCGTTAGCTGTTTTACAATTAACCACTTTAACACGGGCCAAGTGACACAGAGTGAGCCTGTGGCCTTTGAAACCAGTAGGCCTCTTGAAGGAAAACATTTTGAAATGTCACAACAGGAAAAGCACTGGTGTGAACAATAGAAGAAATGACGGCTGAACTCCATTTATCTGCTTTGGTTTCAAGGTCCTTGGATAGGCCTTTTTCACAGCAGACATTTTGTTATGTCAGAGCAGGAAAAGCACAGGCGTAATTAATAACGTTAATAATTCCATTGAGGTAACCTAGTTCCAGGTTCCTGGTTTTGTGCATACCGGGACACTTGAATAGAACAGAGCCATAATTAAAGTTACTGGTAATACCTGTACCTTTCCTACTCTGACAAGTCAAAATGTCTGCTGTGAAAAAGGCAGGTACCTGCTTTTGAGGAAAGGAAGTGGGGAAAGTCAATGGAATAACCTTAGTTGATCATTTAAAATGGCTGTTAGCTCATATTATCCTTAAAGCCTGAGTCCAGTACAGATTAAGTGGCCTTGCGACAAAACATAGAAATGTGTTTTCCAAATCAACTCTTTTCCTTCATTTTTAAAATTGAAAAAGCATGACAGAGCAACTTAACACATAATGAATTCGGGAACTGCAAAGAGATACACTCACTGAGCACATTATTAGGAACGCCTGTACACCATCTTAATTATGCAATTATCTAATCAGCCAATCGTCTGGCAGCAGTGCAATGCCTAAAATCACGCAGATGCAGGTCAGGAGCTTCAGTTAATGTTCACATCAAACATTGAATGGGGAAAAAATGTGATCCCAGTTAAGTTGACTGATTGTTGCTGCGAGACGGGCTGGCTTGGGTTTTTCTGAAACTGATGATCTCCTGGGATTTTCACGCACATCAGTCTCTAGAGTTTTTACTCGGAATGGTGCAAAAAAACCCAAAAAACATCCAATGAGCATCAGTTATTTGGACAAACGCCTGGTTAGTGAGAGGTCAGAGGAGAATGGCCAGACTGATTGGAGCTAACCAAGTCTACAGAAACTCAGATGACCACTCTTTACAACTGTGGTGAGCGGGAACCTGGTCTGGTGAATCCTGATTTCTGCTGAGGCACGTAGATGGTAGGGTCAGAATTTGGCGCCACCAGCTTGAATCCATGGACCCAACATGCCTTGTGTCAACAGTCCAGTCTGGCGGTGGTGGTGTAATGGGAATGTTTTCCCTTAATACTAGTCAATCATGGTTTGAATGCCACAGCATGAGTATTGTTACTGACTATGGCCACAAATTACCCGTGTTCTGATGGCTACTTCCTGCATTATAATACATCATGTCACAACGCAAGAGTCGTCTCAAAGTGGTTTCATGAACATGACAATGAGTTCAGTGTACTGGCCTCCCCCCTCGCCAGATCTGAATCCAGTGGAACATCCCTGTTAGAACCGGGGACTGGCAGCATGAATGTGCAGCTGACAGATCTGCAGCAATGATGTGATGCAATCATGTCAACAAGGAGCAGAATCTCAGAAAGTGTTTCCAACATCTTGCGAAATCTATGACATGAAGAGCTGAGGCTGTTTAGAGAGCAAAGGGAGGCCCTGCACTGTATTAGCATGGGGTTCTTACTAAAGTGCTTGATGAGTTTATGTGGTCTACATGCCCCAATGTCTTACGATAAAAATAATTAGCAAGCAAAAAGTATTGAATACATCATGGAGGCCCATGATGAGGCAGGTGTAGCAGCCCTACAACACAGAATGTTAACATGAAAATACACACATAATTAAAAAGCAGTCATGGGATACATGTGCCAGATTTTTCCATTGCATCGTTAGGTAGTTTATGAGAAAGCAACTGCAAATCACAGAGGCAGGGATCCAAGTGAGCGGTGAGGAAACATTTGAGCGGGCTAGCTAGTTGGCTTTCTAGCTAGCCGAGTAGCTTTGGAGCCCTCAAGCATGTTTCAGACGGTGATAGACGAAGCCACGAAACACCGACCTAGAGATTCTCTGAAAGATAACTAACCAGCGACGTCTGAAAAACCCCGGTCGCTTTCCCGAGCCAGGTAGCCGAGCTGCCATCTTTGTATTGAATCGGGGGGGGGACAGTGGCATCTTGGGAAATTTGTCTTATTTTTGTCATTCAGTGGACGGAATTGTTTTTCATCCAGATGATTTAAGTAGTCCTTACTGATTTCGGAAATACCTTCCGATCAGTGGTCAGTGTTTCGTTAACCACCCTCTAGGTTTTTCAAACATCGCCATTCAATTTCTTATTACTGTAACATGAGAGGCACAGACTGGGGCTAACACTGGGCTATCTTCGGTGTAGGGCGGGTAAAAAAAAAAAAATCTCATACCTACACTAAATGTTCATTGTGAGTTTGTTTTGTAGGCTCTTGAGCTGCTGCTAAATGTCTTGTGGCTTGGAAATATTGCGACAGAAGAGTCGTTATTGTCTGTTCGGAGACAGTGGTTAGCACCGCATCGTCCCACCTCCGTGGGTGAGGTCAGGGTCTAGGTTTGGCTATGGTTAGGCGTGGCAGAGACATCGGGAAAGGGGAAAAAAACAAAACGTTTTGACTTTCCCCCCCAAAGTTTCCATAGGAATCGCTATCTGGCTGTCTCACTGAGTAAAGCACAGAGTGCTAAGGCAACAAGGCCTGTCCTTAGAAATTAAATGCCATTTTTACTTTTGCCAGGGAAACCGAGAAGGTTCTGTGTCTAAATACTGTGAGGTATGCGGCTGTATTTCTTCCTAAAAAGGATTTCCAGCTGGGCGGTACATGGAGGTCAGGTTTTGTTTTTTTGTTTTTTTCTTATGGAGGACGTAGGAAAGGGTCGAGGAGGCCTTTTAAGAAAACGGAACGCACCCTTCTCACCTTGCTGAGCCGCTTCTGCTCTCGACCAAAGTGTTCTTGCTACACGCGATGTATAGAAAGTACGAGCTGACAAAGGGGCCCTGAAGGCAGCTGGTATCAAACACGAGCCGAGTGGGCGGAGACCGACATGTTTAACAATCAGGGGACAGTTTTGCTCGAGACGCCGTGAGAACGGGACCTCTCCGCCAAGGAGCAAGCATGTTGTTGCAAAAATGGGGGGTCTATTTCTCGACAGCGTGCATGCTTTGCTACATGATAGTACTCAATATCATAATCAGGATTATGCATTTTGTTTCACCAGGCCTCGCCAAGAAGCAAATCCTCAGACTGGGTGAAAAGATCACCATGACCCAGAATCCCAGATTTGGGTATGAAGACTGGGGTCCGACGTTTAAGTCGTTTAACTTCGTCAAAACCGCATCCGAGCACATGTGGCTGTCCCTCGGGCAAGAGGCTTTCGTGGGAGGAGAAGCTCCGGACTCACCTGTGGTCACCATGGATGGGGAGAAAACGAGCGTACTGAGCTACTTGAGAGGTGCGTTGCGGAGATTCACGCTTTCATGCTTTGGCCCAGTGTGTGCCCGTTGGTCCTACATGTCGAGCTGTGTTCTCTCGGCAGACGGCAGACCGCTGGTGCTGAGTTTCGGTAGTTGCACCTGACCCCCGTTCATGTTCAGACTTGACGAGTTCAAGCAACTCGTCAGGGACTTCGGCGACGTAGCCGACTTTCTCGTGGTCTACATCGCCGAGGCACATTCGACAGGTGGGTGAGAGTCGCCAGGGTGAAGCCGTCGTCATCTGGAAATGTATTGGTGGGGGAAAGAAGGCAAGCAAACTGTATTTAGAAGCACTTTCGTGGAGTACTTAAAAATGCAGACTGGTCAAAAACAAACTCTCTGAAGTTTTGAAAATGGATGTCTGGCTTGACGTACACGATTTCCCTCAAATAAACAGCTTCATCCATAATTATCAAAGGCCCCTCTGCACTTTACATCATTACCAAAAACTTGAGAATTTAGAAAGCAGCTTAAGTTTTTTTTTTATTTGTGCAAGATTACATCACTTGCTGATTTGAGTTAAGACAAATGAAAGCTTTTATGAAGTCCTCTTTTGACTTTTTTGAAATCATCACATTTTACCAAAACATTCTGATGTTGAGTCTTTGAGTTCAACAAAAAAAAAAAAAAAAAAGATGTTGAGTTTCACTATAGAAAACAGTCCCTGCGCTCTGTGATCGGGCAGTCACATTATCATAGTCAGGTGTGCATTCACCTTCATAAAACCACTTTAACTTTAGGATGCTGTAATGTGCCTGCAACAACCCTTAAACGGGATTTATTATATGCTCCTTAACTTTGATGTTTCGCTGCCCTTCAGTGTCATTCCAGTTAAATCACGTTCTTTATCTCGGTCTCAGATGGCTGGGCCTTTACCAACAACTTTGACATCAACCGGCACCGGAGCCTGGAGGACAGGCTGTCTGCGGCACAGATCCTGGTGGGACGGGAGCCCCTGTGCCCGGTGGTTGTTGATGAAATGAATGATGTCGCCGCCATAAAGTACGGCGCTTTGCCTGAGAGGCTTTACGTGCTGCAGAGCGGGAAAGTCGTCTACAAGGTGAGACCTGTGCCCTACCAACACCAAGACACATTCCCGCACTTTCATTGTGTGGGACCCCGATTGGTGAGTTTCTAGGAAAAGTGATGGAGGAAATTTCTTTCGCTCCACACTCTTTGCTCTTTTCATGCAATCGCGTGATTAGAGGTAATACCAGCGTTTATGGGTATAAATGCGCCTCCACTATTCCTGCTCATGCTATTGCATGGGGAGGAGCAGTGAGAGAAGCAGGCAGAACACTGGAGCCAGGCTCGTGGTAGACATGCCAGAAATGTAGAACTACAGATTACCGAATGGCAAAGACGCGCCTCTGATGTCTTGCGTCAGCATGTTCCTTCTGATTCTAACGAAACTGGTATCTGAATGAAAATGTCATTCGCTGCGTATCATTAACGTTCCTCGCTCTGTGTTCCCTAGGGGGGGATGGGGCCTTGGGGCTACCGTCCACTGGAGGTGCGTCTGTTCCTGGAGAAGATGAAATAAGAAGAGTGTTAATCAAGTCAATGCATGTAGTTGCCCTCCAACCAGTCTTATATGGAGGCGGATTTCTGTGTTCAGTAGGGGATGGGGGATGTTAACACTTTTAACTGACATATACTACTGATATAACACAATACCATATGCTTTCTCAGTTTTTTTATTTAATCAGTCACCAATCGATACACTGCCACATTTACATGTAGTTCTGAAGCTGATCTCAGGCATCTCTTACATCAACCAGTGCATGAGTAGAAACATTGTAAGCCCTCCAAACTCGCACCACTATTGCCTCCGGGCCCCCCTGTTCTCCGAAAACTGATCTCAACTGTCAACCTCCGAGCTTGAGCTCACCTCCCAGTGTTTCTTTGTGAAGGCTACAGATTAAACCCTTGGCCTCTGTCGCCAGATGAAGTGAAAGGCAGAGAGACGGTCCTCTCGAGAGTTTGTGTTTGAGGTATCGCATAATGTGCCGGAGATGTTGTGTGTGTCCAAAGCGTTTGTGTTTGTTTGTTTGTTTTTTACACATACGTTTTTTTTTTTTCTTAATTCTAAAGTTTGGTTAAAGTTTAAAGACAAATCCTGAAGATTTGAGTCAGTGAAAGCACTAAGGTTTACCTTTGTCTATAAATGCTCCAAGGTAATTCAACAGGAGGCTGCTTTTTACATGATGATTACAGTGTAAACCTCAAGTAACTGTAATTTGATGAAAGATGACTAAAAAGTAGGCTTTCTCTGAATGATGTTAGGAGCATTTATGATTGCTCACAGTTCACGTATGATAGGCTTTCTTTAAAACAATTCTTGCATCAGAATAAATTTGCTTTTCGTGGCAGTTTCATTCAGGAAAGTTTACATTATAGTATAGTAAAAAAAAATAATCTGGGAGGACTCCTGCATCAAGTCCTCAATTTATAGACAACATACACAACCTAAAGTGTGTTCCCGTTCATGTGTTTGTGTGTTTTTATCGTGACACTAGTAAGCAAATTATCAGAGTTTTCCACCCCCCCCCCTCCATTTCAAGAATGGAAATCGCATCACCTTTTGTTCAGTTTGTTCATTTAGTTTCTACATCATGATTCTCCAGAGGAAAAAGGCTGTAGAGCTTTAATGTTGACGCACACAGCAGTCCTCCGCCACACGGGGTTCTGGGTGTTGTTTGCTGTCTGGTCTGGATGTGATAAATGGTAGACTTACTGTGCTGTATGTCGGTTATGCAAGTTCAACGAAGCCACTGCGCACACATACATACGAGTGAGTTGTGGAATGTGGCATTCAGGCCGGATGTTAGTTAATACCTAACTGTCTTACCTTTGCACATGGATTGAATTTTTTTTTTTTTTTGGTCTTCAATTATGTAAGACGTTAGGAGAAAATTACACTCTCTGTAAAACTGCCTCTCTGTTAATTCCTCTATAAGTGTTAAGTAAAAGTTTAAATAAAATGTTAATTTTGTGGATTTTGGAGTCTGTTTGATGGATGAAAGTATATGTAAGTGGTGAATGAGCACAAAATGTCTTGTAACTACTTTGATAATTGAAAATACTGACGATGCAACAGTCAAAGACTTTAATTAGACTCCCGGCTGTTTGACGTATTTTTATGATCAGTTTCATTGGCTTTCCTCTTGTCTTTGTTGGAGTTTTCACAGTTTCTTCACCACATTAACACTAAATTATTAACCATGTATTTGGGTACATTTTAATATGCTATGTTATTTTTCATGAGCCAAGCAATAAAAGAGCTGCATTGACACAAATGTGTGCCTGGACTTTTCTGATTTGTGTAATACTGACCGTAAAAGTAAACCCCCGCCTTTGTTAAAGTCATTTGTTAATATACACTGCACAAAAGGATCCTGATACAGAAACTAAATGAGACTTAGAAACTACAGGACCACAGCTCATGGTTACAAGTCTACTACATGGATATGATAGTGAACAAAGCAGTTCTGTATCACTATAGTTTTCATAACTAACTGTGTGGATCTGAAGTTGGGAGAGGAGGTTTGGCTCCTGCCCAGCCAGGCCACATCCTGTGAAGACTAGCCGGCAACAGCTCAGCCTCGTTTCCTATTGTTAGACAGGAACAGTCAGATCCTCCCATCCATGTACTTTTGTTAAGATTCATGTCTGAATCTTAAAGTAAAGCCAAAGCCTGGATGTACAGCGTGTTCAGGGAGTGTAAAGGTTGGGTAAACCTCTGGCCTTGTCCTCTGAAACCCACCAGAGGGCAATGTGAAGCCATTTTTTTTCTCCAAAAAGAGAACGACACATGAAACACATGGGCCGTTTATTATTCTAGACTTTAAATTGATCCCTCTGGCTCAGTGTATAACATCTTCAAAACCAGTTGTCTTACGAGAAACACAGTAACTTTCTTTTATGTAATGAGTATGAGGCATGAGTCTCGTCATTTTGTTTTGACCCATTTTGAATGCATTGACCGCACCCTGTTGAGATGGTTAATTATCTTGGCCTGTCAAGACAACAGACTCATTATCTGAGTGAAGTGGACCTTTCATAGTGAAATGCAGCTTTTTTGAGGGGGGTTGCAGTTAGAGTGCCAATTTTTGACCCTTTATTTTTCTACCCTCATGTTTGTCCTGATAGGATTAAGAATCTAGACATGAGCAAAAACAACAAGGGGGAAAGGGATCACAAAGAGAGAGACACATTATTGAGATGTACATTTAGCATGGATTTGCACTGTATGTTTTTGCAGGTGAACCACTTCTGGTTTTAAATTTTTCAGGTCTGTTTTACAACTGTCCTCAGCAGTTTGTATTTTGCGATTTTACATTTACGTCAGACTAACAAGAACAGTGTATTAAAATCCCAACATGATGGCCATACTGTATAGTCTAAGTATGCTAACTCTATCTAATTTAGTAATGGACAAACCCAAAAAGCAAAATTCAGTACAGATCTCAAGACTGTCATTTGAATAATTTAGTATCCAAGATGTAAAACTATTCACAAATAATCCATACAAAGATTAGGAAAAGAGCCTCAAAAAAGGAAAAGCATTTGTGTAGTAGAACTTAGTTTTTTCTCCTTTCCTATCGCATTAATCAATTTGCAACCCTTCAGATTTAGCTAGTGACCCACTGGAGTGCTTCCAACCTCCAGGTTGGGAACCACCGTGTCCCTAATGCTTTCTCATGGCACAGCAGGCTGAGCAGAAGGCTTCCTCTGCCACAGACTCCCTCATGCTCCAGGATTTCCTCTTTATTGGCCTGGCGGCTGTGGACTACAGCACACCCTGGCTCCCCCACAGGGATTAGTGAGCGAAGATGTAAGCGATCTGGGGAGGCCGGTGCTTCCTGCCTCCTACAGGCTGGTGTGTGTGGTTGGAGCAGTAACAGCCAAAGGAGAGACGTGAATGCGATGTTAACTGCCGGCCGCGTGCAGCTGAGTATTTGCTATGAACTATGTTGAGGACAGATCCCTCCTCGTCTCTTACATTACAAAACAACATTCTCTGTGGCATTGTTTCATTCATCAAATGAATGGTTTGTTTTTTGTACTAACTGTTCGGTTAACACTAGCCTTGTCTACAGCGTCAATAACAAACCTCAGTCACTCTTAAATGTAATGTGGTATGAAGCAACATTCAGTCAAAATAATACAACCCACACAGTGACATAAGTTATTGTAAAATTATATTAACAAGCAATCTTTCCTCAATTTGAAATAAAAAAATATCAGCAAATAAAGGCAACATAGGACAGATGTGTATAATGCGTAATGTTCACAGAAAAAAAAAAAAAGAAAAAAATTCTCATCACATTTACAAGACTGCTGCTAAGTTTATAATGATGCCTACTAGAATCAGTTTAGAAAGCTTTGACTAACTGAATAACTGGGGCAATACACATAGTCAAAGATTGTATCAAAATATAAAAAAATGTGTGGGTCAGCAAGGGGGGGGGCAGGGCCAAGGAGACGACCAATGATACCAGGAGGGAAGTATGAACAACCAATATGTATGAGACTAAAATGGTCAGCTCATTCATAGCCATTTCATCAAAATCAACCAAACTGGAAGTAACACAGAAGGCTACGACGATGAAGAGCACAGAGCGTTAAGCACAGGCAGGTGAAGAGATATACACCACATCTTAAAGCAGGTGTCCACATAGAGAAGAGCAGCACTAGGTAGTATGTTGTACACAGATTCTCAGCATTCATGCACTCACTTCTAATGCCGACGTCTGGTTTCCCTTGACAGAACGCAACAGCAGTCTGGCTGTTAAAATGAAACAGCAAAGAGTGCAGAGTGGCATTGCTGTCAACAATAAGAGACTGAAATTGATCAAATCGGATCAATTTGACATTGTAAGAACCATCTGAGCACTTTCATACCGTGAAAGGTCATCACAATAAAAGCTGTATTCTTTCACATCTTTTCCCCTTAAAAACCTCTTTAAATAGAAGAGTGGGCATTGGGAAGAATAGTACATTATTTAGAAAGAGCCACAGAGTAAAAGGCAAATTCTGAGTCCTATGTCAACAGACTTTTGTGACACAGTATGCATGGCAATAAGTAAATGACAAGACAAAGACTTTCCAAGCACACAATGCATATGCACACTCTCCAGTGTTTTAAGTGACAAAAGCGGAGACATTTCCTGCACATCTTGCACCACAAAGCAATAATTAAAAAGTACAAGAGGTAAACTTCAACCATTTTTTTTCTCTTCGCTCTGGGGCTGAGGGGGTCGAGGGGTCTAAGAGGGGATAAGGGGGCTCTGCAAAGAACATAAAACGTGTCATGTATGCATTTCAGTAGCTGGTTTTGTCACACTTGGGGTTGTGATAAATGGAGGAATTGTCCTTCATTTTGAGCAAGGAGCAGTAGTCGCCAGCCATTTTGAATTTTTTCCGATCAGCATTCTGGCGTTAGTGTGGAACCAAAATGGCGCCTGTCCCTGATTCGGTGCTGATGTGTTTGGCCATGTCCTATAGTGAGTTCAGATCCTTGGAATGATGGCAAATAATTTTGGATTGGGTCGAGGGGGGGGTCACACACTCATCGTCATGGTTGGAGAGTACTATGAAGGAATAGAGAAGAGAGGATTAAAACTCACATCCACACACACCTTTTCCCTACCAAGTGCTCCTTGGTCAAACACGCAGCTTTCTCTCCACAATGCTACAGTTGTCAGTGATGTTAATACGCTGTGACTGTGGCTTTACTGTGCGGTCAACAGTGCTCTACCTCTGGCTTCATCAAAGTACTACTATAGTCACCAGCAGTCCAGTGATGTTAGCTGAGGAGAGGAACTGGCAAGAAGGGAGACTTACGTTCTCGCTCTGAAAGGAGTGGAGGAAGTTTCCACTCAGCTCCCCGTCATCCCTTGGGGTCCCAGGAGGATTGCTAATGCCACTTAAATTGTTTGGGGAATTCTGGAACCAAAGAGTGCACTACATTTTTGTAAATGTAAAAACTTTAACTTTTTTCAAGATTAAACTTTAAATGCAAAGATTCTTTGCGTGGTTACAATATTTACCTTGTTCATTCCATCCATATCACCAGAGCCTAAGAACGAAACAATTTGAGAAACAATGTTTGCATTCCATGACCATAAGAAAGTTTTGTTAAAACAATGGCTCTGCCTGAAATACAATCTGTTGGCCTCTACTAATGTGCCACGTGACATATTGGACAAAAGTATACTTTTTTTAATGCACGAGAATGCAACCCCAACATTTCTGTGTTGTGTTGGTCAGTGTATCGTAGTGGCTGGTGTTACCTAGTGACCCGTTCATGTGGTGTGGTTCCATCCCAGCCATGGCTCCCAGGGGTCCGTCAGAGCCGGGGCCCATAGGGAACTGGAGGAGAAACAAGAAACTCACTCATCACATCTCCAAAGCACAGTTCACATGCAGCTGGAAGGTCCTAAATATCGAGGGACCAAAAGAATCCTGGAACCCACTTTCTATGCAGTAATGCATTTAACTATTTCCACTGTTGTGAATTTACAATATGTCCTTCTTTCAACTAAAAAAACAAAAAAACAAACTGGGTCTGATCATCTCAGCTCCAAGAGACTGACTGACACAGTAGCCTACAGTATGGACAATACGGAACCAGTACAAGAAGTGCATTTGTTTTGTTTCTGGAAAAATCTCTTCTGTACATTTCTTGGTGGACAATGCAACCCAGGAAAAGAGAAAGTGTGTTTTAGGAAGGCAAGGATACTGGTGTTGAGTAAAATTGTTTTTCATACAATGCAGCTCTACTTATGCACAAGGAAATGAAATTCCCTGTTTTCTGTCTTTCCCCTCAGCAGCAGCATGCAGGGCCTCAGGTTGATGTGTGTTTGTGTGTGTGTGGGTGTTTTGGTGTGGATCTGCCTTAACGTTACTAGATGTTATACACTATATCTAACTGTGAGAAAGGACTAAATCATAATGTAGGGAATTTTGTTGTATGGGACATTGCTAAATTAAATTTCAATCTTTATCAGGTGGCTGGCACCAGAATCCATAGAAGAAATTTGCACCTTTCCGTGATCGCATAAATTTAAGAGCAAAATAATTTTAATGCCCACAAGAATGAAATTAATTTGCCCAGCAACATGGATGTATAGAACAAAAGAATGAAATCCTCACTTCTCCCCAGCTGCATGCAGTCATTAGACAAAGGAGTGTATTGAGATAGTACTGACCTGGAGAGGTCAGGTGTTTGGTTAACGGTAGAAGCTTTTCTTAACAACCAGTGGAGCTCACAATGCACTGTATGCCTCAGCCACTTAATTGTTGTCCTCTGCCAACCACTTTATTACTAAGTGACCTCATTAGATTCCCAGGCCTGACCCTGATTTTTTGCTGTGTTGTTAACACAGGTTTCTTGATACAGGAAAATACTGAAATGGGGTTGCAGGCTTGGTGCAAAAGGGATATATTAAGTTAGGTTGCTAGTAAACAACTAAAATAATTTTCTAAAGAAGTGCTCTGTCTTCAAATTTATGCTAACTGTACTAGTAGTATTTCTACTTAACTCAGTGATTACGATGTCCACAGTTAATGCAGAATGAAGACAATCGAAAGTGACTTACATTATTTCGGTTGCCGGGTCCAGTGTTGATCATGGTGTACAAATTGTCACCAGAGTTGTTTGAGTCTTAAAAAAAATAAAAAAAATGAAAAAAATGAAAAAAAAATAAAAAAGGCACGATCATACATATAATTGGTACTGGATAGTGCATGAAAAAAGGTAATGATTTACAGCTTAAGTCGGGGAAGCACTAACCTGCAGGGCTGGGCATGATGGGAGTTCCTGGGGGTCCTCCTCCTCCGGATGCCCCCTTTGGAGAAGCAGTCACAAAATAAATATGTATTACAAATGTACATATAAAAACTATTTAAATTTTTATTTTCATATGCTAAAATTTCTGTAGTATGCAGGTGTTAAGAGCTCAGGATATGTACTCACCCCGTATGCACCAGGGGAGGGTGATGAGTAAGGCATCTGAAACCAAAAACACAAACATTACAGACCAGAAATGGGAGTGAAAACCATTTTCTATACCTCAAAATGTCATCATTCATCATTTGATCATCCTAACACCATTATGGCTGTCTGTCCAACCGTCTGTGGAAACCGTGACACATAATACTACAATTACATCCCAGACTAGTACCTTGGAACACATTAGACCTCTGCCACTCTGAGAGGAGATCTGGATGCAATCTGAACCACCATTTCTCTGGGTGTATGTGTGTGTTAGTGTGTGTGCATTAGTACTCACAGAGTTGGCATTGTTGGGATTGGGCCATGGCCGACCAGTTCCTGGGCCCCTAGATGGTAAGACCAATATAAACCTTAGTAAGATATTGCATTTAGGTTGAAATACTTGTGATTATTTGTTTACAAATAACAAAGGCTCACATGTTCACTCCTGGCATACCAGGACCCATGGTGTTGTGTGGAGGCCTCATCCCACCACCAAAGTTCTGAGAAGACAACCAAGTATTATAAAACTGTCATTTTATATTTAAAAAAAAAAAAAAAAAAAAAAAATCAATTTTAAGGCTTTAAAAAAAATCACAGTATAAAGTCATAAAGGGAAAATTCCATGCAAACCACTCATTAAGATAATTTTCAAAATAGTTTTTCTTTGGACTTGGTAGGTACAAAACTTACCAAAACCTTTTAAAAATAAGACCCTCTGATCACCAGAACTAATCAAGTAAAGGCCATGACTAGTCGATCTTCAACACAGTGGTAATATAGTATATTCTATGTGAGTGGACTAGCCTACCTGAGGACCTGGCCCCATAGGTCCCATGCCTCGAGGGCCGCTCATTCTCTGCATTGGCCCCAAGTTAGGATGGCCTGGAGGGATAAAGGCAGTTTATATGAAGAGAGAAGCCAGGAAATAATTTCTCTGCTGCAGATGTAGTGTGTAGTTAAAGAGACTACAGCGCTGATCCACACCTTGTGGTCGTGTGGGGTCCATATTAGGCAGCATGGGATGAGGACCTGGTCCTCCGCCTGGTGGCTGATGAGCATAAAACAAAAAGATCCAGTGAAAATGAAGTTTTAAATACCTGCTATCTATTCTGAATCGATGGGGGGTGTTTGTGTGAGAGGTCTACCTGGTTGGCCATCCTGATCGGGGGACCTCTTGGGCCTCCAGCAAAGCGAGGCGACATAAAGGACTACAAAAGAAACATAATTGTTCCATGAGCTTTAAGTAGAGAAGTGACATACATCTCCCTAAATGTAGTACTATTCTAATTTCCCAATAGCATGTTTGTGTGAATATTGACAGCAGCATAAAGCATTAAGCTGAGACGAATGCCAAAGCATGAAGCATCAGCACGGAGAACCAGCATTCCCAAATGACTGCAGATAGCAAAAACAGAGAAAAAGAGAGAGAAAGAGGGAGAGGGAGAATTACCTGACTGTGAGGTCCCATCATACTGTTAGGGGGAGGAGGCTGAGGGTGAGGAGAGCCCTGGGGACCAGGAGGACCCTGTGGCATTGCACAAAATGAAGAGGCAAGGAAGAAGGAAGGTAGAGGAGGGAGAGAGGGGAGGATGAGACGAATAGAGAAAGAGGGAGCGAGAAACAGAAGTGACAAAAGAGGGGCAGAGAGAGAAGCAGTGTTACTGCAGGGCAGAGGACAGTCAGAGAGCAAGAACCAAAGTGTGCTGCAAAAAATGTAAAAATGTACAAAAATGGGATGCTCATTTTCATGTACCAAACTCAGTAAAAGGGGAGAGAGAGACAGAGAGAGAGAGAGAGCAGAAAAGAGCAAGCAAATGAATTAGCCTTGAATGATAGAAAAGAGACAGAGAGATGGAGGGGATGTGTGCTCTTTTGCCTGTCAGTCAAGACATTAAGAAGCCTGCTGCATGCAGCATGTTATCAGGGCTAATTTCCATGAATTAACAGCATCAATTAAGCTCTATGCAATTAGCTTCATAACAACACTAGCACTGTGTCGCTAATGTTGCTGATCTGACGGAGAGTGAGGGGTCTAATTGAGCCTCCCCCTGGATTCTGGTATAGAAAGTATGAGTGTGTGCGTGTTCATTTATCATTGTCAAAATGTCTTTCCTGATATTAACATGATCACATAATGAGTCACAGCTTTGTGGCTTCTAGTTCATAATAAGCAAATTAGTTTGGTCTAGTGGAGGCAGGGCAACATTGTCATTTTATGTCACCTCTTTGAGGTAGTTCCACACAGTTGCCTGCCAAGAGTTTATCCTCATGAGATATTGATTTACAGTAGGTGCTGCACCTTTCGATTTCTCCATTAGTGAAAATGGCCACGCCTGCCTGTTTACAGCACTGGAGGGGCCCAGGCAGACAGACCGTCTATGATGTTGACTACAAGTTCACTGAGCGGAGTGGAGCCAAAAAAAAAAAAAAAAAAAAAAAAAGACACAAACCAGTGCAGACACCAATGTGGACACCCACAGCTCCAGGATATACTGTATACAAAACCCTGACGACATTTTACAAAGTTGGAGCCTGCAGAAGTGCAGCTAGGGAAATGATGATTCCATTAATTAATGTGTTTATCCACAAGAAATTAATTTATGACAACTCTGATAACTAGTTCACTTGTTGAGGATGTTGAGATTCGTCAAGTGAAAATATTGAAAGTAGGAAAGTATTCCTAACATGGACTGACCTGGAAAAAGCCAGGTGGCATGGGTCCTCCTGGCATGCCCTCAGCAGGGGGCATCCCGCCCATCACAGGACTGGGGGCTGCTGCCGCACTCTAAGGTGGAAAAACAGAAAGAACAGCATTACAGACACATTACAAACTCTCACTCACTGTGCTGTCAAATACAAGTTAACTGGTAATATTTTTTACAACTCAAAAGGCAATCTGGGTACACACAAAAACTTAAACAGGAAGAGGAAACACTGTTAGACATTTATTTTGTCCCTTCTCGTCCCAGATTCTTGGCACAGCTGGCCACAGGAGGAGTACACGTGAGGAATCTAATAACCTTTTGGACAGAAAAAAAAAGAGGAAGAAACAGAAAGTGCCAACACACATTCAGTAGACCCACATCCTTTGTGGGTCCCCTATATGACAGGGGTATTAATGGGATCCCAAGTGAGGCTTCTGAGCCCTGCTGATTCAGGATCCAGTGGGTCAGATAAGGATCAGTGGGATTCACTGAGTCAGTGGCTCCAAAGTGCTGCTGCACAGCAGGGGCTCGCTGGGCCGATTTCCTGCTCAAACCGCAGCCCTAATTCACTAATGTGCCATTTGCTTCGGTCACACGCTCCTAATTGTCTGAGTTTTTCTTCCCTGTAGCTGGAGCAATCTGAGATGTGCTAATGTCTTCAGAGCTGTGGGGTTTAGTGTGTAGAGACTGGCTACAGAAGGCGAGAGGCTCCTTCAGTCCCCATTTGTTAATGCGTAGCTCACTCACATTGTAGTGTAGATGTATGCAAACAGGCAATGATTACAACGATAGATGTACCAGCACACACACACACACACACACACACACACACACACACACACACACACACACACACACACACACACAAAGAAAGAAACACTCCTTGTCTCTGTCCAGAGGCCCACGGCTTTACAGACGTCACTGGTCAATAGCCAACACACTCCCTGGTATTGACTGCACCTTCCCTAATTATATCTACTCAGGCTACCACTGCAGGGCCACTGAGAAATACCTCAGCAGGGAGAGAAGTGAGGCCACAGGGAAAATTCACGTCTCACTAGGCCCCACCACCAATGGGACGCAGACAGACACAGAGGCGCAGAGAGTATAAATCTGCTTTCTTTACAAGAAAGGAGGTACAGGAGGTGGATCCAAAGAGAGAAATCTTGGGATTTTTCTTATACAATCCACTACTGCTGTAGAAGTGTAAGAACATGTGTGGAGTTCTCAGTGGCTTTACAGACTCCAGTTGCACTCCATGTACTTCCTCACACATCTTGACCAGTTGCTCTCAACTACCCAGCCCATTCAAGTATAAGTTGTTGCTCTCAGAATTAGTAGCGCAACCTGAAGCTCAGACCTAAAAAGCATCTCTTTGGTAAATGAATATCAACTAAGATTCAAAGTTAACTTAATTGTCACCGTTTAAGATGCAAATGTCACAGAACACATTCTACTAGACCTGCACTGGCTCACAAATTCAAAGCCTGTTGAGCACCTACTTAAAAGAATTTACACAGAAACCATAAAATGTGATCCCACCAGGGTGCACACAACATGTACGTGTTTAGTGACCTGGCTTTGATACTTTTTACCAAAAGCACAAGAAACACAGTGCGCACTCACTGATAACAGTTGCCCCTCTGCATCTTTTTTAATTTCAATTTGTCACCTCAAGTGTCCACATTCAACACCAGAATTTTATTTTGGTTAATTCACACGCCCTGATTGAAGGCTTTTTTTTTTTTTTTTTTTAATTTATGCTGTTGAGTAAAGTGTCACTTCATGTCACACACATACATGACACACATTACAACGTAGCATCAAAAATATACAAAAAAATATAGTGTGCACATGTGTGCGCGGTTCACAATTACATCATTGTGATGAGGTGGTGAAGGAAGGTGTGAAATTCTCAAGGCCAAAAAAAAAAAGTAATTAAATCAAGAAGTACCAATTAAACTCCATCAGCATAACCCATTCTCACAATGCGCAGATCGACTCCTGCACCAGTGTTGCACCACATATCTGAAGTATTTAGTAGTATTTACGGATGCATTGGTTAAACTGTTCTCTGCCTTCTCTCGTTTGCACATACATTAATTCATTGCATTGGTCTTCTTCTCTGCCTGACATGTGGGAACATTCCTGTCAAAGATCATGTGACTAGTGATCTAAAATCTTGGAACACACAGTAACATCCTCATGGCACCACTGTAAGCCACAGTAAGTCTCTAAATGCTGCTGACTCCTACAAAAGCTACGAAGCAGGTGAGCTTTTCGTAGGGGCACGCAGTGCAATACAGATATCCATGCTGGATATCTGTACTGCTATGGAATGGGTAATGTGTTACAAATGAAAGGACGCCAAATCGTTTGGTGGAAATGAAAATTATCAACCTACAGGGGGCTGAATTCAAAGACACCCGGAAAATCAAAGTGAAAAAATGATGCGGCAGGCTAGTCCATTTTGCTGAAATTCCATTGCAGCAACTAAAATTGGTACTGAGTACTGTGTATTGCCCCCACGTGCTTGTATGCATGCCTGACAACATCGGGGCATTCTCCTAATGAGATGACGGATGATGTCCTGGGGTATCTCCTCCCAGATCTGGACCAGGGCATCACTGAGCTCCTGGACAGTCTGAGGTACAACCTGGCGGCGTCGGATGGACCGAAACATAATGTCCCGGAGGTGTTCTATTGGATTTAGGTCGGGCGAGCGTGGGAGCCAGTCAATGGTATCAATTCCTTCATCCTCCAGGACCTGCCTGCATACTCTTGCCACATGAGGCCGGGCATTGTCGTGCACCAGGAGGATTCCAGGACCCACTGCACCAGCGTAGGGTCTGACAATGGGTCCAACGATTTCATCCCAATACCTAATGGCAGTAAGGGTGCCGTTGTCTAGCCTGTAGAGGTCTGTGCGTCCCTCCATGGATATGCCTCCCCAGACCATTACTGACCCACCATCAAACCGATCATGTTGAACGATGTTACAGGCAGCATAACGTTCTCAACGGCTTATCCAGACCCTTGCACATCTGTCACATTTGCTCAGGGTGAACATGCTCTCCTCTGTGAATAGCACAGGTCACCAGTGGCGAGTGCCAATTCTGGTGTTCTATGGCATATGCCAATCGAGCTCCATGGTGCTGGGCATTAAGCACAGGGCCCACTAGAGGACGTCAGGCCCTCAGGCCACCCTCATGAAGTCTGTTTCTGATTGTTTGGTCAGTGACATTCACACCAGTGGCCTGCTGGATTTCATTTTGCAGGGCTGTGGCAGTGCTCTTCCGGTTCCTTCTTGCACAAAGGAGCAGATACCGGTCCTGCTGATGGGCTAAGGACCTTCTATGGCCCTGTCCAGCTGTCCTAGAGTAACTGCCTGTCTCATGGAATCTCCTCCATGCTCTTGAGACTGTGCTGGGAGACACAGCAAACCTTCTGGCAATGTCACGTATTGATGTGCCATCCTGGAGGAGTTGCACTGCCTGTGCAACCTCTGTAGGGTCCAGGTATCGCCTCATGCTACCAGTAGTGACACTGACCCTAGCCAAATGCAAAACTAGTGAAAAACAGTCAGAAAGGATGAGGAGGGAAAATATGTCAGTGGTCTCCACCTGGAAAACCATTCCTGTTTTGGGAGTCGTCTCATTGTTGCCCCTCTAGTGCACCTGTTGTTAATTCCATTAACACCAAAGCAGCTGAAACTGATTAACAACCTCCTCTGCTACTTAACTGACCAGATCAATATCCCAGAAGTTTAATTGACTTCATGCTCTGTTTAAAAAGTGTTCCTTTAATTTTTATGAGCACTGTATTTTACTTTATCTCTTACTCTTACTCATAATTCAGGAGTATCTGAAAATATGAATTTTCTACCCTCTTTACATCACAGTATCACTAAATATCTCTTTGGCATTTAATCCGATGTCAAAACCAGCACCGCATTGAGAGTGTATAATAAACATCAATTGAAAACCAGCACTGCATGGAGAAAATATGGCCAAATCATCTGCATACATAAAATGGAAACAGTTTTGCAAGAATTAAACTGACCAGACAAGTCATCCATACAAGAGTTAAACAAGGGTGAAGTTAAGAACCAACCCTGCTTTAAACAAGTACTGACTTTGACGTATGATTCCAGCTATTACTCCATCATTCCTGCATGGCCTGAGGGGTATACAAACACACAAGGATTCTTGGTAAATATTTAGAGTTATTTAGAGTTTTTGTAACTTTTTTTTTTTTTAAATAAAAAACCTTTTATCATTATCGATTTGATCAATTGCCAGAAAACCATCTTAGCAGCACTTAAACACAGTGGGATTGTGACAACAGTAACTGGAAATGATTTCTTTAAACAGCAGTGGTGGACATACTGTTGCTGTGACATGCGTGTATGCTTTAAAGTGAAACTTAGGTTCATATGTGAAGATAACCAATTGTAACCTGCACATTAGAAGGATACTAATGAGATCCATTGGCTTGTTGTTATCACTACTATTTTGCTAACATTTTGTCTTTTATGTCAGGAATCAACACCGTAAGCTAGGGAGCCAGTAAAAGTTACAAGAGGAGCAGGTTTTGGATAAGCATATTTAGATGTAAGTATTGTGATCAGTTCCCTATACCCTATTACTATCTAGCTTCCTTAGAGCTTGAGACACCAGACCTCATGGTCTCAGTGAAGTCAGCATCATGTACAGTCGACTTTTCGCTTTGCACCCTACTGAACAAACCATAATACTTCCACCATGGGAAAAAAATTTCTTGAGTGACTTGCACCGTTTGCATTATATGGTAAAGGGGTTATATATTCATAGTTCTGACCTCTTTTTAAAATTTAAGTTAACTAGTACTCTGCAGCTTCCTTGGAATGAAAACCTCTAGGTGATCTTATTTCTTTTAATGAAGCAGAGAATGAATTTAAATCTAACATTTATATGTCCGAAAAGCTCAAATAATGGCTAAGGCCTAATTTTCCAGCTTCAAAACAGCATAAAGGCCTCTAACGAGGCCACGTGTGAAAAGCAACCAGGTTTAATTATTAATTATATGCTGTGTTCTCATATTTTTTTAAAAGGTTATCAAATGATAGCTGAAAGTGTCATAGACAACATTCAACCTTGTACTGTGCATTTTTAGAAGCTGACATTTTTATTTAAAAAAAATAAATAAATGGTAGCACATGCAGGTTTTGTTTTTTTTTGGTCCTAAATCAAAAGTAAATTTGCCTGGCATACCTACTTACTTAAATTTTTACTAAGGTTACAATGTCAACGATTTACAATGTTGAAGTACAGTTCTTTTTTGTCCTTACAATGTGCTATCAGTAGATGATGCAATTACAATCTTCCTATAATTGAGCTCCGTGTTAACCACAAAAACACTTGTGTCAAATGTACAGAGACTGTACAGCTGTGTCCCAGGCTTCACTTATATATGTAATATTTTATGGAAACAGTTAGGCTGGTTATCGATTCAAACTGGTCAATTTGTTTTGAAAACATGATAAACGTCTTAAATACATGCAAGTCTCAAGTGACAAATATAGGTTGTGTTGTTAACCTGAATAAATGTTTCAATAAAAGCTCATCTATAATGATACTCACCCTCATTCTGATCAGATTTGAATGGTATTTAAATTGCCACTCCCCCTGGTATTTAAATTTGACCCAGTTTTTCCACAAGATTTTATTCTCCAACTTTGGGTTTTGTAAAGAGAGGTGTATCTTAACCTTAAGACGACTTTTCTGGTGTACAGTAATTGTAAGCAGATGTGTTTGTTATACTCTTACTGGAGATAAAGATCTACAGTTTATGGCTAGTTTCTTAGTTGTGTGGTATATGCTCATACAGTCACACTGTCTGGCCCCTTTCATAGTGAAACAGCAACTGCAGTCCCTTTTATTCCTCAACCCAAGTAGCCAATTCCTGGAATGAGGCCTGAAATGAAAAATAATTAAGTAAAACAAAGTTGTATTCAAGTTACTGAACACAAAGTCATAAGACAATGTCAACAATCTACGTAACTCTGGAGAAGTCTGAAACATTTTGCTAGACTCAGAAGCAACGTGCATGGTGGGTTCCCAGGCATGTTATGTTAGATTTTTATCATGTCCCCCTAAAGCCCACAGCTGTGCTCACTGGACTGTACGAAACAGCCTGATGCTGCTTTTGGTCTTAACGAGCCACGTCTCTCCACAGACTCTCTGGTACAGGAAAGGGACAGATGTCTCAGCCGTGCTTCAGGCTATGAGGCTCCTATCCAGGGCCTTCCTTACAACTTCCCAGGGGACCCCCTTTAAGAGACCCCCCCCCCCCACCCCACCCCAGACCATAATGATTCAGCATGTAAATGTGTACAAGCAACTCCAACCAAACAAATTTTCCAGAAACCCCTGAATCACTGGAGGAGGTTAGAAAAGGCCAGAGTGGTGGCGGATGTGCTTGTGCTGCCTTTATAAAAACAAAGAGAGAGGGGGAGAGGGGAACAGACAGGGGGCGGGGGATGAGGATGACCAAGAGGTTGACTGAGGTAACTTTGAAAAAGCAAGGGTAGACACAGAGAGAGTCACAAACAGACAAAGATTTAAAAGGAGATGAAGGAGAAATGATGAAGGGGGTTGGGCTGCAGCATAGACCACCCAACTGCCAGCTCCTGACCTTGCCTGCTCTTAACAGTTTCAATTCTTCCACTGGAGCCAACGCTCAAACGAAACCAGTCCCTATGTTTAGCTTGTAAATGTTTAACCATCAATCAACATCATAAAACCCTCTCTGGATCCTGACTGGATGCTCGCGCTCTCCCCCTCTCTAGTTACTTCTAGCAGGTCCCTTCCACTTCTCATCACTCTGCTCTGTTCCTCCCCAACCCCCTCCTCTTTTTATTCCCTCAGCTCCTCCACGGTGGTGTATGCTGGGCATATGCCACAATGCCACTCCCCTTTCCTTTTTCCAATCCACACCTCAGCTCCATGACAGCCATCAATCAGCCGCTGACGCCATGGCGACGGAGGCCCCTTGGGGAGCGTTCATCAGGCCCAGCATGAATACGCTTGGGCTTTACGAGCCCTGCCGGCTAACAGAGCAGCACTCACCTCCCCCACACCTAGACAAAGGCTAGGTTCTATGAACTAGTACTGTCCACACACACACACACACACATACACACACACACACACAAGTATACACACACACACACACACACACATCCCTGACCCCCCAACATTCACAAATGAACACAAAAAGAACCAACATCAGAATGAAGGGCAACCACAAGATGTCGGGGAGAGCCAACCGCACAGAAACTCACAAAGCTCCACACCACAGCAGCACACTGCCCAGACTGACGTTTCAATGTTTCCTCATTTGCTTAATGTTTTCCATGTTATGAAAATGGTCTCTGTCAATCCATGGGCTGCAACGTAACAGCTCATTTTGTGTTATTTATTCTTTCAAAGCTGATGAGAGGATGTTTCCTCATTTTAATACAAGGACAATTGCAAAGTGATTTTCAGTCATTCTTACACCTTTGCTTAAAACATAAGAAATTTATAACAATACAATAATCTTAAATTAAAATCTGGAACCATGATTTTTCCAACACAGATGCAGAATTCTTAAATCTGTCAAATCTAAATCTTACTTTCTTGGGTTCTATAGTTAACGCTAAAATCATACAATGCATATTACAAATCTTACAAAAGCAATTTAAAAAAATAAAAAAAAAATAAAAAAAATCAACAGATATTGCAATCAATTACCATGAAGCAGGCTAGGTGAATTTCATACAAAATATACTCCTCCTTTGTCTGTTCGAGTTAGAATAAGGAATGTGGTTATTGAAAGGGCAGAGCCACGCTGTAGCCTCTCTCCTGGCTCCCAGGTCACCTGCCAGATCAGGAGGCCTGTTACCCTGACAACCCTATCTGCCAAGAGCAGGACCAACATCTCCATTTTAACCCCTTCCTGCCTGATACATGTGCTGATGCAGCAAACCGCGGATAGCATTTTTGTTTTATTCACATCAGCTACACGATTCTTGTCTAATTTTTTCAGATATGGCCATAGAAACACAATGATAGGAACAGCAGAAGCCACTGACAAGCAGTTCGCACTTTCTCTGATCATCATGAGGCTCATTTTGTTGTTGTTTTTGAATTCTGACTCAAATCGAGAAACAATGCAGTACATGAAAACACCACTATTATCATAATGGCATAATTATTAAGAACACCCATAACTTGCACATATGGAAGTACTATCATAAGAGGAGCAATGCACTACAGAATGATGCACTTATCCGAACGACATCACATTAATTCACTTTAAAATCCATTAGGTTTTGTGTCACTGCTGATTATATGTTTCAACATACACTTGAGCTGTCACACATTACGGCAGCTGGGGGTCTCTGACAAAAATCAAGCTGTGTATATAAAGTCTCGGAAGTTGTGCAGAAGACACAGCAGGTTAATTTTCGTCCTCACGACTGAGGCATGGTGCTTGAGCGTGGCGTGGATAAGGAGGAAAGCACTTGACTGGTCTGACTCAGGACATGCTGACATCAGCATCATTTTCCCAGAAGCCTATAAAGCTCATTGTTGGGTGCATCATTCGACCCTCCAACAGGGCAAAATAACCGATTGTAAATTCAGGAGAAGGAGGGGGAGAAAAAAAAAAAAAAAAAAAACTGTCTGAAAATTGCATTAGGTAGTTAAATACAGCTACAAGGGTGCAGTGGGAAATAGCAAAAATCCTACATCTCTAAAACAATATGCAAAACATAGTAAAGAATGCATATACAAAGAGGAAATCAGACAGACATAGTTTTTGGGTGAGTCATGATAATACCTCAAGCTAAAAGGGAATCACAATAACCTGAAGTGAGGCAGCTGTATTACTCTTGATTGGGAATGTGGGAGATGTTGTAAGGTCCTGAGTGTTGACAGCCGGAGATTATGAGCAGTTTGCCCTGATAGCACTAACAAAAAAATTCTGACTCATTGCACAACCTGATCTGGAGGCGCGTTATTTACACCACTTCTTAGCCTTGATAGCAAAGTTGTCGTCTTCTTCAGCAGGAGGCAGAGCAATATGCGCAACAGTTCCTATGTAAGCACTACTCACGTAATCATGGAACGCTTTTGCTTCGCTGGAGTGGTCACATGTCTCTCTCCTCTCTGGTGCAGCACAATACAAGTCCCAGAATACACTGTGGACAAGACAGGTCATGAAGCAAATAAAACCACATAAACAACCCCTGGATATGTTTACAGGGAGACGAGAACATGATCACTTACCACCACCAGGAATGTAGGAATCCAGGGGGTTCTCCAAGTGTTATGTTTTTCTCCCATCGAATCTAGAGAAGGGGGATTACCATAATTATCCATGTGAGTCAATTAAATACATTTTAATAATGTTGTAAAGGAGCAACTGCATAAAATTTAAGAGTTTAAATATAAAGAGGACATTATAAAATGGTTGAACTTTTGACCAAAATCCCACATACCTCTGATAAAAAGGTCTGTGCAGACTTCTGTGCTCCTATGTGTAACAAATACTCATAGACGTATAAAGCCAACCTGTGGGGGAAAAAAAAAGATTTTAGGTTTAATTAAAAAAAAAAAAAAACGTATAAACAGTATAAAACAATAAACATCAGGCTAAATCTTCTTCTACGGGCACACTGAGTGACTAGAGTCGGCACAGGCCCTCTGAACAATGGCTGCCAAATAGCCTATGCCAAAAAATTAAATGGGGACTGTGCAACCAAGCCAAGCCTGTTAAAGATACACAACAACAAGAATGATAAAAGAAAGTAGTAAAGCGGCAGTGTAATTCAACGTCGTGACGTGAAACATAAAAACTCAGCACCAGCTTGCTGTGTATTAGCTAGGTACAGTATCCCGGTGGCACTGATGGGGCTGAGGGAAATAAAAACGGAGCCTATCCAGAGCGCGCAACAGAGAAAACAATGTACTGTGTAGCCAGGCGATGTTATTGTTTTCTCCTCTCCGTGCTCTCGACTGGATAACCGCAAAAATACGAGACAACCGCCGGGTAATACACAACCAAACTGCACTCGAAATCGCTCGGGGACGTGTAAAGAGACAGCAGTGAGCCAAAGGCAGCAGAAACACGGCTCAGAGCAGGAATGGCGAGCAGACAAGGCGGTTCATTCAATTCCAGTCTCGGCAGGAGGAAATCGCCTCTTGCTAGCCTGTCCAGCGAACAACAGAGAGCAAGAGGGAACAACTTACGAGGCCAAAAATACACAATAATAAACGTTTCTGAGCTTACTTTTCTCGTGCTTGGCCGTCCGACGGCACCGGGGTGCCTTTGCCTTTGGGGAACATTGTTTTGTGTGGGAGGACGCCCGCCTTCTCTGTCTTTTTTCGCTATTTCATCTGTCAGATCATCGCGGCCGCGACCCTCTCGCACTCCAACCGCACTCCTACTCAACCCGACGACTCAACCGAGCCTGGTCCGGGGGGGAAGAGGTGGGTCCAGGCCTGACTGATGCTCCCGACAGCCAATGAGAGCGCGCCATCCGCCTTAAGGTCTGCCTACCGGTGCTCTCAGTTCGCTGTTTTGACGTTGATAGCTTCGATCAGTGAACTTAAGAAATTGATAGTTCCCCTGTAACTGTTTCCTCGGCTTCTTTCTGACCTTTGCAATGTAAATGAACTATTTGGTAATTAACTGAAGTTTGATTTATTTTCTTTCCTAAATAGTTTTTACGATTTAAGGAATCATCTAGAATCTAAGAAATATTTCCTATATAAAAATAACTTCCATCTTCTCCAAAATATGGAGCCTTGAAAAATATTTTCTCTCTTTTTTATCAAGTGTTTGGAGGTTACAGGAGTTTAAAGCTTATACATTTATTTCGGCCCTTTATTTTAACCATTTAACTAACAGTATTAATTTTATTAGATACGTATAATCAGTTATTTTTATGTTTGACTACACCAGATAAGGATAATACAAGCTTAGTTTTCCCTTAGAATTAGCAACCAAGCCAATGAAAGCCTCGAGAACAAGGTAAAAGACCAGATAAATTGGTTCGCATTTTAGGGTCTAATTCACTTTTCAATGTCACTTGAATATGGAAGCGATTTAAAAAGGTGCCTAAATATCGAAGCAAGGTTAGTTTTTGTCTTTGTTTTATTCGAATACGTGTATGGGCAAGATGGTCCACACTCAAATATTGTTCCTCGTTGACTATAAAGAGCCCCTTTAATAGAAAACATCAGTGCGAGGTGACTCCAGTTCCACCTTAAAAATGTGGACGTAACTGTAACGACTACAGGCGATGGTCTCTCGCCCTCCCTCTCTCTCTCTCTCTCTCTCCCTCCCTCCCTCCCTCCAGCGGTGAAACTCTTCGGCGCAGCAGTGCTGCGTGTGCGTGTGTGTGTGTGTGTGTGTGTGTACTTGGAGTTGTTGTGTTGTTGAGGAACGGGTCAAATGAGAAGCGGCTCGGTCCGGCGGGTCGCTGGCGGCTCCTTCCCAGCCGGTGCTGATGTTTCGTAGCCCACGTTCACTGCCTCCTCTAGACTTGATCTCGACCTCACCTTCGGCATAAACCTTCAACTCGGGTAAGAGAGTTGATGTTGTTTGTTTTGAGTTTGAACGGAGCTGGCGTGTTCGCTCGTGACGATCCGTATTGTAGAATAAACGGCAGGCTTAAATGGCGCCATTGTCCGCCTGATATTTTCCCATTTTCTTCTGCAAGTTGCAGCAGAATTTCACGTTCAATGTTGCGGTATGTCTCATTTCTCTTGAAGTCAATTTAAAGGTCACTGCGGCGCCTGTCATCGACAACAGGGAAGGCAGGTGACCACTGGGCTGCACGCACGCCCCATTGGAGCAGAAGTTATGGTCAAACAGTTCAATCCCAGCAAATAGTTTCCATGAATACCTCGCTCAGCGGCATGCCTTAAAATAGTTTGTCTCAACAGCTCCAAAAAAGACAAGCCCCCGCCAGCAGTTTGTATGCAAAGTTGAATTATTCAAAGTTGAGGAGCTGTACCTTTTAAAATGCTGTAAGGTTTAAGTACATAAATAGGCATTTGAGTTTTTTTCCCGATCCTTGAGTTATGGGAGAAATGTTGAGCAACTCCTTAGACGACAAACCGAGTTGCAGATTATTTAAAGCGTCTTCTGATTGTGCAGTTTCAAGATTTGTGAACAAAATCTAAGGGGGGGGGTCGACATTACCAAGTAGCCGTCTTACGTTTTACAGTGGTGCTCCTGACTACACACTTCCTATTTTATGTTGCAGCCCTTTAACCACAAAATGGATTGTTTATGTCAGATGAAAATATCACTGAGTGAGTTTCACTCAGTATCTTTTTTTTGTCACAGCTGATGAAAATATTGGAACAAATGTGCTTTATTAAATGTTTTTTTTTTACTATGTATTTTAGGAGTAGCTCATGGTGGTAGAAGATAAAGAAAAAATGAAAAATATTGCAATGATTATCATAGCATTATCTTGATATTTTTACGTGGTTATACTTGTGGTTTTTATTGGAGTATCATACTCATCAGTTAAATGAATTTATCATTTTAGGAGACCACATCTTTTTTTATTTCTTTTTCTTTTTTTTTTAATTGAGTTATCTGGAGAACTTTTCTGAATTAAACCTGGAGCAGGTGTTTTTACCTCCAGACAGGTTTCAGATTTGAGGGAGTTGTGCAGATGACTCAACAAACTGAGACCTCTGTCTTTCTCATGGATTTTGACAGCAACGGGCAACAAGAATAACATATTTTAGTTGTTGTCTAATTTAAGTCTAGATAGTGTAGTAAAAGACTTTCCAGTCAGTTTAAAAGTAATGCAGGTTCCGATCATATCTTTTAAATTTGGATGATGTGGAAACCATTTTGTTTATATTTGGATCACAGATTGTAATTCATTACACGAGAGAAATAATTAAAGTGGCCAGTGTCTTGGTTCTGCTCTAACTCGTTTTCCTGCGTTCCCTCTCTGTGTAGATTTGAGTTATGACGTCGGAGGGGGAAGATGCCGACACGGCACCTGACCCCCTGCTCATTCAGGAGAGCGAGGAAGTGTACAGAAACCCCACTGAAGTGAAGATGAGTCAGATCGTGCTGCCCTGCCATGCCAACCACTGTGGGGAGCTGAGTGTCGGACAGCTGCTGAAGTGGATGGACTCCACCGCCTGTTTATCTGGTAGGAAAAGATCGGGAAAATCTCAAATTTTTACAATTTAAGCATTAAGGAAATGCTGTAGGAGAAGAAAACTTGCACAACAAATACTAATTAATTGAACACATAAACAAAACCTATATTATTACTTTTAAAGTCTCAGTAGTTTTCTTACATCAAAGCTTCACTGCGTGGAACTCATAATATCCTATCTGCTCAGCGGGGCAGCGTAAAGTCTTAAACATATTTATGCATCTGCAGCTCTGAACATGTGTCACTGTTGTGCCATTTACTACTAAAGAACTTTAGCAGGATGTAGTGGGCATAGAGTATAAATTAAATTCTGATCATTCAAAGAGTCCTTTTTGATTTTGTGTGATTTTTTTTTTTTTTTTTGTCATAGAAAATGCTGCACAGCCTCGTACCTTTCCTGTTCAATTAAGTTTACGCCATAGGAGTGATTGTACACACCATGTGTAATCGAGATTTTGATGCATCTTTCAGTCTTAACCCAGACAGTTTTGAACCTTTACTTATCCAGAGTGGGTGTATCCAGCTGGTGCAAGAACCAGAGCATCCTCACTTTGTTGACTTTCCATCCCCCAACACTGAAAATTGTGATGATTAAGCCAGGGAACCCACAGCCAGGACGTAAAATCCAGGTCACTTGAGTGGTGTGAAATTTCTATACTAAGCTTTTAGGTCGATAAAGACGGGTATGAGTGTGTGTGTCGAAACGTACACATTACAACACTTAAAATTATGCATTTGATGTTTTTTTGTTATATTTGTCAGGTTATTATAGTTGTTTACCTGTTTTAGTCTTGGACTTGAGCATGATTTGCACTTGTTTCAGACAGTGACTTTGTCTAGACCTTCTTTACAGGTGTTCTTTAAACATCCCTCATAATTTATGAAGTACTTTTTTACAATGTGAGAAGTAGTTGTGAGATTTTCTTTTTTTTGGTCAAAAGGCTGCTTGAGGTCAATAATTAATTTGAAAGCTCCACGTTTATACAGAATAAGTTTTAAATTTAAATTCCAAACAGGTCTGAAGTCTTTCTGGATGATAAATAATTTCTCTCTGCCTTTGTAGTTGCACATATTTAAGCCTTCAATATCCCTGACCTGCAGATGCTTTGTGGCTTTGTACTGCACTAAATGTTTGTCTAATCTTGCCTCTCCTAGCTGAAAGACATGCAGGTTGTTCCTGTATCACTGCCTCTGTGGACGACATCCATTTTGAACACACCATAGGGTAAGGTGTATCTCCAACTGAGAACTGGTTGCAGAGATAGAACAAATTGATTGCACTGACTCAGGGGAGGACAAACAGGGTCGTATGCACTTCTTGTACAAAGAAATGTTTACTTGTGTTCAGCTTTCACTGAAGCTTGAAGGTGCAAAACATTGATACTGATGTTAGCAAAACAAAAATGGATTCATTTGATCACTCATATTTCTCTTCAGCTACAGGCTGCAAAATGTGAACATTGATGACCAAATTTGTCTTGATGTTGACTTAATATTATGTCTCTTAGTAGAGAGGTTTCAGATTGTGTTCATAGTATTGTAAGTGCGCCATGTTGATGGTAAAGAGAAGAGTCTGTGTCTGTCTGTTCCAGGGTGGGAAAGGTGGTCAACATCATAGCAAATGTCAACAGAGCCTTCATGTCCAGTATGGAGGTTGGTGGATGTAGTTTTTGATTTCATGAGAGTGAACATTCATGTAACTTTTGGAAAAATGAAGTGAATGTGGTGATTCTTTTCTTTTCAGGTGGGCATATTGGTGACTTGTGAGGACCTTTACACGGACAGGCAGTGGAAGGTTTGCCATGCCTTCGCCACCTTTGTTGCTAGACGAACTGAAGCTGGAAAGGTAAGAGGCAAAAGCCGAAATATGGACACAAATGCATTTTTTCTAATGCTTGCTCAGCATCCCCTGGGTTTGTGTGTGTGTGTGATTGTGTTATGTGTACACAGGTACAGCTGAAGCAGGTGGTTCCTCGCACACAAATGGAGCAGATGGAGTACAGCCTGGCAGCAGAGAGGAGGAGGATGAGGCTCATCCATGCTGAGATCATTACAGATCTACTGAGCAGCAGCACAGCTCAACTGAGTACAGACTGTAGACACAAGGGTTTATAACACAAAACTTGGCCAGACGTCTGTACCATTTTAAAATCCGACTGATCAAAGCTCCTTGTTCTTGCTCTCTCCAGGGGAATGCCAGGAGTATCAGGACGCCGTGCCAGCCGAGCGGACACGAGTGGAGAGTGTTGAGCTGGTGTTACCTCCACATGCCAATCACCAAGTCAGCACCTTTGGTGGCCAGATCATGGCCTGGATGGAGAATGTGGCTACAATTGCAGCAAGGTATGTATCTAGTATTTACAACTGGAATCAAACTAGCTTTAAAGGAAGACTGATACCACTCTCGTGTTTGTACGCTAAATATGAAGCTACAGCCAGCAGCAGCTTATCGTAGCACAAACACGGGAAACCAGGGGGAGCAGCTAGCCCGGTAACAAAATCCACCTACCGACTCTTCTAAAGCCCACACTTTCCTGTACTCAACTGTTTAATAACAGTGTGTTGTGGTGTCACGGACTATTGTGTGGCCGGGTCCAGTGACTTCCTGTTGTCTTGGCTTCACTATGACATCGCCAGTAAACCAACTGAGACTCCAGGGAAGCCCCCCCCCCCCAATAAACCCAGAAATTGTCTTTTTGACACTTCAGTTTTTTGTATAGGTTGAACAAACAAGATAAAAAAAAGATAAGGACATGAGTGAGCCTTAGAGGTGCTGGAAGGCAGCTGTTGTTACCTTTTGGACAGAGCAAGGATAACTGTTTCCCCCTGCTTCTGGTCTTCATGCTAAAATAAGCTAACTGACTGCTGGGTGTAGCTTCATATTTACGGCACTGATAAGGGAGTGGTATAGATCTTCTCATCTAACTCTCAGCAAGAAAATGAGTGAGTGAGTTTCTTAAAGATAAAAAAAATATTAATTTTATTCCTAGTTCTCTAAGAAGCTACTTGTCACGAGGCCATACACTTTCCTCTTTTTTTCTCCATTTTGATCTAGTCGCTTGTGTAACGCACACCCAACCTTGAGGACCATAGACATGTTCCATTTTCGTGGCCCGTCTCACATTGGGGACCGACTTGTGCTGAAAGCCATAGTTAACAATGCCTTCAAGCACAGGTGAGTCTATAACTAATGATCAATTCTTATCATAATAACTCTCAACTCATCTAATAGACGTTTGCAATGGCGATCTATAACTTACACATGTACTGCGTGTGTTTTTATTGTACATCTGTGTGTATGCCTGTCTTTTTGTGAACCTATTTTCCCGGCATACATGGTGTGCTGTAGCATGGAGGTGGGAGTATGTGCTGAGGCCTACCAGGGTGGAGAACCTCTGCGCCACATAAATAGTGCTTTTATGACCTTTGAGGTGCTGGACGGTGACAGGAAACCACGCACACTGCCACGGATACGACCGGAGCCTGTGGTGAGTTTTTCTGATTGTCCTGTTGCTGCCTTAGAGAGACACTAGTGTATAATACAGTGTAGAGCGAAAATGTAAGAAGTTCACATAATGAGTTTCTTTGTGTTCTGACTTTTGTGTTATGTTCTCGCATGTTGCGCAGGATGGAAAAAGGCGTTATCAAGAAGCCATTGCAAGAAAGAAGATTCGGCTCGATAGGTTAGTATCTCCATTTAAACCATCACGTTTTATTCTCTGTAGAGCATAATGGATGTATCAGGTGGTTTACATTGGTTTATTGCAGACATCTGTAATGTTGTCAGTATAAAAAGGTGGCTCAAATGCAAAAAAATGTTTTTTGTCTCAGCTTTTTTTAAAAAATTCTCAGTTTATTTCAGCAGGAAAAGTATGGTGTGAGCCAATAGATAGTAAATCAAACTGATTCACGTCTATCATTGAGGAAATAGTCCCTCCAATAGCTGTGGCTACAACCATCTGGATAACTGCACACCTTCATATCTTACTCAAAATACTGTCAAACACAAATATATATATATATAAATATATATATATATAATTATTTATTTTTATTTATTTTTTAAGGAATCGTCAAAAAAACATTACAAAAGCAACAAATACATACGTAGGCAAAAAAGAAACTATTGTGGTATATGATCCAGTATAAAGCAATGGTAGTAATACAGAAACAGTGTCATCAGTGCTTAGTTTGTCCAGTGTCGTGCAATAGAATCAATTGTTTACACTACTCGGCAGCAGCACATGACTTGGCAGAGCAGCACATCACAGCTGAGAAGACTTTGGTGCAGAGTCTGTCAAGCATAATAAGTTCATTGTTCAACTGTTAAACACCCTGCCACCAGTATAATCTTTATATTCCCCCATTTGATAACCAAATGTGTGGGATCATATTGTAACTAGAATGAAAAGGTTGATATTGCTCAGGGTCTTTGTCTTTCTTTTTTCCTTTAATGTATATCATTCCTGCCCTTCATGTTTACAGGAAATATATTATCTCCTGCAAGCAAACTGAAGTCCCCTTGTCTGCACCCTGGGATCCAAGTAACCAGGTATTGTAATTTCTGGAAAACAGAGGCACACATGTGTAGTAAAGCTGTCCGGACATTGCCACTGTAGTCAGGCATATGAGTTCAGTCAGTCCTTTTGTTTTTTCAGATGTACCTGAGCTACAACAATGTAACAGCACTGAAACTAATGGATACCAGAAACAACTGGGTGTTAACCTCTGAGAAAAATAAGGTCAGTATTGTTTGTGTTACTGTCCAGGATATGGCTTGTTAAATAGTTACAGCTGTTGTGTTTCTGCCATGAATTCTGATCTGTATTATTTTGGACTGGTCACAGTGGCTGTGCTCAAAACACGCTCATGTAGCTTTAATTAAGTTGTGGAGTAATGCAGAAAAAGCCAGAAAACTTTGCCTAAAGCTGACAAGACCTGAAAACGGTCATTCTCAAAAGATGTACAGTTACCGCATTTATAATCTCTCATGCAGCCACCAACTAATGTGGCAGCTTTTGACTACTTCAAACTTCATGTGTGCACATTTAGTACCTGGAAAGAATCCTAGATGTAGACGATCGCCCCACCTCCTCTTTGTGGATGTGCTCTTTTCCTTAGGTCAGACTGTACACACTGGAGGAAAACCACATGCTGTGTTTCAAGGTGGAGATGCACGTCAGTGTTGCAGCTGAGAAGACATTCCACCTCCTGTCAGACCTCAGGAGGAGAAAAGAGTGGGACCGACATTATGAGTTAGTTAACATGTACACATTTGGCATTTTGCATCATCCGACGCAGAGCACTTTACAGTCGGCGCAACAGCAGAATGAGTTTCTAGGATAAGTCTGGTGTTTTTCTGTAATTATCTTACTACCACATAAAAAGACCAAAACCAACAGTATGCTTTTCTTTCCATACCGTCTTTCTTCCCTCCGCTGTGGCTTCAGCCCCAGGTCCATTTGTTTCTACTGAAGACGCAAATAGTTCAAAACAGCTCACAAATTTATCTTTTATTTTTTTTATTTTTTCAAAGGCTCAGTAATTTCCTAAAACTGCTGGGCGTTGTAGTTTTTAGCTAGCATAACTCAAACAAAAAGGAAAGGCAAATTTATTGTGCACTTAGTGAGGACTAGTTTCAGTGGTGGATTAATATACGTGTTTGTGCTTTTAGTGAATATTTAGGCGGCAGGATGATGTAGGTGGGATGGACTCAAAGTAAACTACAGTGCTCGTATCCATGGTAATAAAGTAACATGTGACCCTGTGAAACCATGTGGTTTATTGCTCATAATTTGTGGAGGTCTTTGGCACAGAGGAACAAGGATAAATTATTTTTTTGTTTTGGTCTTTTCAAAGGATTTGATGACAATATCGGAAATAAAGATCACCAGACTTGTACCTTCAGTTCCTCAGGTCAGGGCCTGTTTTTAGGCATAGGCCACCCAGGCAGTTATCTTGGGCGCCACAGGCTGGAGGGGTATCAAAGGGGAGGAAGAAATATTTTGTAAATGCTCCTGATCTACTTGTAAAAGTCTGTCACTGAAAAAATAGAATTGAAATAAATAATGTATCAGGACAGCCGTAAGTGAAAGTCTCATATTAATAACACCTGCTCCTCACTGCTAGTTCTATATATAAGTTCTATATCATATCCTGAATACAGTTAAAAGCAGGATAATACATAACAGGGACTATGGTGCATGTAAAGATACTAACTTTAGCATCAGATGATGCTGATGGCAGGACACTGAACAGCAGCTGAATAAAATTAAATTTGAAATAATAAAGTATTGAAAAAAATCAGACCCCGCAGGGGCACCAGCGGACGTCTCGCCTAGGTCACCAAACTGTCCAGAGACGGCCCTGCCTCAGTTGTATTATAACAGCAACCAACAAAAGGAACACAAGGGTAAAGTTAGACACAATGTTATTTCTGCATGAAATATAAATGGTTTGTATGTTGGGACACACTGAAAGTTCATACTGTAGTGCTGCAGCGGTTATGTGGACTGGACATTGCAAACAAAACTTAATTCAGTAACTTACCGTTTTACTTACTTGTCTTAAGTGATATTGATAGATAGGGTGAGATGTAAAGCTTATTGCTGATGCTAATTATTGTGTGTCAACTGCAGGGAGTGTGAGGTGATCCACCAGGCGGATGAGGATGACACCCTTTATCGTGTCGCTACACCCTCTGTCAGTAAGGGGAGCAAAGGCCAGGACTTTATCTTACTGGCATCTAGGAGGAAGCCATGTGACGCCAGGTGCTGTAATATACTACATACTAAACAGTTAGAGATGACCTTTCTCATGTCATTTCACATTTTGTCACTTCACTGCATTCCTCATTCTTGATTTCCCATTCAACCATATATATGACCTTTTTATGCAGCCAGTGTTATTGCATTACAGCCTCCCTCTTGCTCTTTGAGAAAATCTCATGATACTATCCTCTTTTGTCCCTCTCAGGGACCCATATCTGATCGCTCTGCGTTCTGTCACTTTGCCCACTCACCCTCCCACGGAGGACTACACCAGGGGAGAGGTGCTCTGCGCTGGCTTCACAATCTGGGAAGAGTCCAGTTCTGTCACCAAGGTTGGCCAAATGAGACGCTCACTCAGTTTAGCGTGCAAGCTCGCTATTAGCACATTACAGCACCGCATGTTATAGCTCAAAACAATCCAACTGAAACACCAGAGAAAAGTAATTGCAAGTTGTAAAGGTTTGCTGTACCACAACTGACCTGTGGTTTGTTTCAGATCACCTACTACAACCAGGCAACACCAGGTGTCCTCCCCTACATCTCCACAGACATCGCTGGCCTCTCGTCCAGCTTTTACAGCGCTTTTTCCGCCTGTAGCCAATTTCTGGAGGCCAACAGGGACAGCCTGGCTGCTCTGCCACCCTCTGCACTGTGACACAACAGTATTACCACAGTCTCCCTACAAGAGGAATGAATTCATAGTTTCTGTGGTTTTTTTGTTCTGTTTTTTTTTTTTTTTTTTTTCTTCAAAGAATTTGCTACTCTTTTTCCAGCAGGATTAATAGGTATGAAGCAAGCCTGCACAATGTTTCTGAATATCTCTTGGATTTTAATCCTCAAATTTTATTAGAGTTAATATATTATTGAAAACTTTATGTGCAATACTATTGTGTAGGTCAATGAATCATATTTTGGTACAAAGTTTTAATTATTTAATGCAATCTCACCAATCTATTCTATTTATTGGCATGTTCAGGCTTTGCACAAAGTAACACTAGGATAAAACTAGTCTAAGCTGATGAAGAAAATGTTTGAATCGGCTTCTTTTGTTTTATTTTCTACCTCCTTGAATAAAGTTTTTAAACCATTTGATTAAACCTTAGTAAAGATGTTAATTTAAGATGTATGTTTAGTGTATGATGATGCTGTTTTATTTTAAGGACAGCAATGTATAGTTTTAGAGCATTGTACTTGCACTGATTTGTGGACATTCAATGGCCAAGTATCGAAACAATAAACACATTAGACCAGTGGATTATGCTCATTTGTTTTGGTGTTCACCTCCCTCCCCCCTGCATTCCTACCATTCCTTAACCATTTTTATGAACAAAAAAGAAAGACAAACACAGTTTGCAGTTGGATCCCACTGTAACTTGTGATCTTACTGTTGCAATAGGTCCACAGGGCAAGCAAAGGAGTACGGTGGAGTCTTCAGTGGAGCAGTCAGGTCTAAGCCTCTTCTGGCTGCCTCTGGCTGGGGCTTATAGGAGCTGGTAGCTCTGCTTGCTTTCCAGGTATTGTGCTTGTTCCATGATCATCCTGTTATGCTCAAACTGCTTCCTGGAGAGCAAAACAAGGAGAGCGCAAAGTAACGTGATCTACATTTAAAAAAATTTAAAAAAAAAAGTATGTAGTCTTCAGTACAGTGTGAAATTTGAGGTAAAATAATGAAATACTGTCAGGCACATTGCAGCTAGTAAGCCTGTAAAATAAATCTATCCAAAGCATCTCTGGATGAGTGTTTTGTGTGGTTTGGCCCGCAGCTCTACAAGCCCGCTGCCAGTTAACGCAGCTCTGCAGGTCACTGAACAGCGTCTGATGTGTATTATTCTCACCTCAGCCAGTAAAGCAAGCTGCCACCTGAGGGCTGTCTTCAATGCCCACTCTCAAGCCATTCTCCTCCTCCTCATCCTCCTCCCTCTGCCTACAACCTGTAGGCTGGCATGTTGGGAGGCAGCCTTGTTGATGGAGCTTCAATTTCATGGGCCTCAACATGACTGGACATACAGTGTGGCTGGAGGTGGCAGAAATTTTTGACCTGAGTGCACTAGAATTGCACCATTACCAAAACCTGCAAGAGAGAGGTATTTAAGCAAAGCAGCTCAGGCCTGAAATACCTCAGGAAATAAGAAAATAAAGTAAAAATACTTACACCAAAGCAGTAGGCAATGGATGTTTAATGGCCAAAGAATTATCCCTGGAGAATCTGTTTGCACAAGTTTCTTTCATCAGTTTGTTTGTCTTTCATATCTCATTCTCATGCCTTGGAAAAACCACACTTAACTACAGGGACAAGTATAATGCATGATAGAAAAATTCATTTGCAATGTTTATGCACAATCACTGTAGAAGATCAGACTCTATAAGTTAAATATCTCATATGTTTACTACACTTCATTGATTCTTCTTCTCTTTTTCAGCTTTTTTTTTTGACTATTGTCTAGGAAGCTGGTTCTAAGCTGGATGAAACAGCTGGTTTCATTATTGTTTAATTAATGTATCATTTTACAATAAATTTTATTTGATTATCAAAAGTGTCACTGATTAAGTTTGATTTTTATTCCAATCTGACAGATCAAGAAAATATTTAGTGAAAGAGGGACAGAAATACATGCAAAATGCAAGTAAGCAGTGTTACTGAAGGCATGTCTCAGCCTCCCTGTTCGTACCACTGAGGGGTCAAAGTGTTTTTGGCAGCCAGTAACTCCCTGGATATTTCTGTATATCGTTGTCATGGAGATCTGGGAACTGTAGCACCTGCTTTTCCTAAAACACAGCACCAGGACTGTGGTTAATGTGAAATGCATTTTGGACCCGCGGAGGAGTTTAAATTCAGCCCTTAAAAATAATGACACTTGATGGGTTTTTAAAACAGATTCTCATATTTTTTTTAGAATTCATTATGTTTAAATTTGACTATTTTCAGGTCACAAAAGGAATAAAAATAATTTTTTAAATTATTGTTTGGTCAAAAATTACGGTTCATGCTTTACATCCAGGGCCCTACATATCCATGGCACTGTACCACTGCACAGGTGTTTTTTCAGGTATTGCGCCTGACTGAACCTCTTCTCAAGGCAGTGGGTGTGTTCATCCCATGCTGGAATGACAGTTCTCCGGTATGGAGGGGGATTTGTAATAGTCTGTAGACCATCACTTTGGAGGATTACATTTACAGAAAATATAAATGCACCATTAAATGAAGAAAGAAAATGAAAAAATAAAATACAAAAGTTTTACATAATTTTTGGTGGCTTTGGTTCTAATCTAAACATAGAAACATAGAACATAGAAAAACCAACAATGCAGACAAATGACTATGACATACAATAGAACTATACATCAGAGGTCTTCTAAAATAATGATAACAACTACATGCAGAAAATGACAAAAACAAAATACAGTAAAAGAATAAAAACAAATAAAATAAAAAATTCACTGTCAAAATGTAAATTTTTCTGTGGGTTGGAATAAAGCTTCTTGGCTGATTCATCACAAATATCGTATTCCTAACCCAAGTAAAGATTGGAATTATTTAAACCACTTCTTTATTTGTGAGACAAGTGATGGTAGCTTAGTTGTCTCAGTTAGTTTCTATAAAAATGAAAAAAAAAAAAAGGAAAAAAAAATCCACATTTCTTTACCCACAAGCAGATATTACTTAGGGCCATTCTGAAGCTTGGTTTAAGTTCTATATTTTGTTTATTTTTTTACTATTTTATTAAAAAGTATGATTTTTTTTTTTCTTGTGGCACGTAAAAAACTTGCACAGGGTACGGCCCTCACCACGTGCTGCGCTCACGCCCCGCCCACGCTCTAAAAGCACAACTGAGCACGTGACGGAACCCGGAAGTGTGTGTCCGTGTGTCATCGAGGTGGGAGTCTGGTGTTGACACAGTGTGACCGTGTGACTTTGTTTGACACTGTGGTCAGCATATTGAGTGGACACGGGAAGCGACATTATGAGCCAGGGGTGTGTCCGGGGGCTACGCGCTGCCACTAAAGAAAAGCTGAAAAAGTTTGACTCTCTGCGGGGTGAGTTTTACGTTTGGCTTTGACCGACTCTCCCTGGCGGACCAGTGTCAATATTCAGCCCACAGTCGTGCCCTCGTTTAACTCTCTGTGCGAGGTTGGCGTGTCATAAGTCGCTGCTTTCTCTCTTTGCTTGCCTCGCGTGAAGGCGGAGAGGTGCGGGGAGGCGAGTTTTGGGACGTGGTGGCTGTGACCGCTGGGGATGGGAGCCAGAGAGAGGCGTATGAGCTGCAGATCAGCGAGAAAGTGGGCAGAGGAGAGCTCCCGCTTGGGATTCACTACAAGGTCTTCTCGGATCCCCCCGGATCTAAAATAGGTGAGTGAGTCAGACAGCTCCCTCCAGTTCGGGCTCATTTTCACAGTCATCTGTGTGTGGCTGACAGGGATCAGCAAGGCCCTGCATCATCATCATTATTAATATTATTATGATTATGATTAAAATGACCTTGTGTTTTTAAGGGAACGGGGGCTCCACTCTGTACGCACTGCAGGAGCTGGATGACATCTACGGCAAGGATCTGGGCAGACTGCGAGTCATCCTGATCCATGCAGGTTAGAGATCTCAAGAGCCTCCTGTTGCTCATAGATATTTTAATACAGTCCACTTTTCGTTTTCCGTCAAAGCATGCTGGGATAAGCTCGATCTCTCGCCTTACACGAGACTGCAGAAGAAGGATGGACAGATAACTTATTATTGCGTGCTTATATGTTGTAAAAGCACTGCTCTGACAAATCAAGGTATTCAATCGCGTTAATGCAAAAATGGTATCAAAACTTTGCCAGAAAGTGGTGCTGATCATTGATTTGCAAAATTGTCCCCAGTTGCCTACTACACCTATAGATAGCTACTACAATATATAAACAGTATAGCAAAATCTCCGATGGTAGAAAAATGTATAACATCTCATAGTATATCTTGTCATATTGCCCACCCTTAGTTCTGTAAAATGAAAAAAAAAGAAAAGAAAAGAGATTGTAATGAAGCTATGTCTTGCCCTGCTGACTCCATTATTACCTATAAACTGCTGGAGCCACATCTGCCAAAGTCAGGCACTGGGCAGTATTACCCTCTGAATGAAAGCAAATATAGCTTCACATAATGTGGTGGTCTGATTTTTTTTTACCTTTGCCACTGCAATGGAGCGCAGGAATACTGTGGCGTCCGTTGTCGAGCTATTTATTTTCCATTTTTAAAAATGTTTAAAAAGCCCGGCAACACTGCAGACAGTAAAATAGATTCAAGAATCCCATGCCAGACTGTGAAAATAAATACTTTGCATTTAACACAAAATTCTTTAACCCACGAGGAGAACAAAACATGTGAGTAGTCAAAACCTCTACAGCATACGTCGAATTTTTACGTGATTATACCAGCTTGCAAATCATTCCGACGGCAGAGGTTAGGTGCTTCTAAACCAAATATGTAAAAGTGACTCCACTTAGTTCCTGATAGAAGATGAAAGTTTACTAAATCCTTTCCCTCGGGCAAGTTATTCCAAAGTTAAGGGGTTGATTGCAAATGCTCAGTCATTTAGATATAGCACCTACTGTACGTGATGATTCCCATTTTAACTTTTCTCCTCTTATTCTTCCAGGGGGGTTCAGTCAACGTTTGCCCAGTGCCAGCGCTCTGGGAAAGATCTTCACCGCCATGCCGCTGGGGGACCCCCTCTACCAGATGCTGGAGCTCAAACTGGCAATGTATGTGGATTTCCCATCTCATATGCAGCCTGGAGTACTGGTGACCTGTGCAGATGACATAGAGCTCTACAGTATTGCAGAGGATGAAAGCGTTAGGTTTGATAAACCCGGTTTTACAGCTCTAGCCCATCCCTCCCCACTGTCTATTGGAACCACCCACGGGGTGTTCGTGTTGGATTCATTTGAAAGTTCCGCTTACTCGGAAATGGGGAACGGTTCCTGTCTGCGCTTTCTGCACAAACCAAGCGTCAAGAAAATGCGTGACTGCGGTGCTGTTTGCAAGAGGCAGAGTGGATGCTTTTCTCTGTCTGATACGGAGTTTGTCTACACAGACAGCACCTATTACATCGCTTTCGAAACTATAAAGACTCTTCTTAATCTGCTGAAAGAGTTAGGGCCCTTGCACTGTGAGATAGACGCATACGGGGACTTTCTCCAAGCACTGGGACCCAAAGCTACAATAGAGTATACTAGCAACACTGCTAATGTCACCAAAGAGGAGAGGGGTCTGGTTGAAAACCGCCAAAAGATCTTCCATCTTCTACAAGGGACTCCCCTGAATGTCATTCTCCTCAATAACTCCAAATTTTATCACATTGGAACCACGTCAGAATACCTCTTTCACCTCACTGAGGACGTGGCGCTGAGGAGTGAGCTGGGCCTCCTGTCGTCTGCCTTCAGCGTACACGTGAATGAAAACTCCGGCTGCTGCGTTATGTGCAGCGTCCTTGATCCCAGCTGCTCTGTGGGGGCTGGATCGGTGGTGGAGTACTCCAGGCTTGGAGCAGGAGTATCTGTAGGTAAGGGCTCCATCGTCAGCAGCTGCTCGATCCGTCCGGGCCTCTCAGTGCCCGATGCGGTCTTCATGCATTCAGTGTGTGTGAACCACCAGGACCGGACCGGGTTTGTAACTGTCGCCTTTGGGATTTATGACGACCTGAAGCACAGTGTGGAAGCCCCCGCTTACATGGAAAGGCTAAAGCTTTTTGGGTTCAGCCTGGCAGAGTGTCTGTCCCACTGGGGGATGGAGAACGAAGTCCTGAGGTTCTCCGGTGACTTGCCCAGCTGTAGCTTGTGGAACGCTTGTCTGTTTCCCGTTTGCTCTGAACAACAATGCTCCTTCTCATTGTCTCTGGAGATGCTGCAGGCCGTCCTGAGTGGCTCCGTGTTCATTTTACCCAAAGACGCAAAGCTGATGTCTATGCAGGAGTGTTTACAGAGGAAGAACCTGGAGGAGATGTTGAAGTTCAGAATGGGACTACACAATGACATCACACAGGGACGACTGAACAGTTAAAGCTGCTGCGTTTGATTGAGATTTTGTGTTAAATTTTATGTTGTCAAATGTATATAAGTAAAAGATAAAATTGAGTTTAATTTTTGAAGTAGTTTATGATCATTGAGGGGCTAGTGAGTTTTGAACGAGGACTATGAGCTTTTGCCAGTATGAAGAACTGATATTGTCAAGGTTATTTTTGTTTGACGTGATTTATTGTGGTATAACATTTCGTAAAGCCGATCCATAATTTTTTGAAATTTTGTATGTTTGCTTTGTACTTGAAAATTTGATAAATTCTGATTCCCTATCTGATAGAATGTCTTTTGCTTTGTCCCCCATTCACATCACAGTGTCTTATCATTTACGTGGCACTTTGCTTGAAGTTTGTTTGTTTGGTTCTTTTTTTTTTTTTCAAGATAAGGGGATGACTAATTTAAAATGGCAGCATCAGCGGAACATACTGTACGTATATCAGCAGACGTCAAGAAACCAGTTTGAGTCATGGTGGGTATTTGGAGCCCCTGGCCCACTGCTGCACATAGACATGTCCATTGTTTTTTGGTCTTTTTTTAATTTATTTTTTAAATTTTTACATTTTGGTTAGGTGTAACATTATCAATTGCAGTCATTGCTCATGTCATTAGTTTCACCCCTGCTCATCCTGATATGACAAGTCAACATGTCTGCTGTGAAAAATGCACGACAGACATGATACATGAAGTTTGGGAACCACCGAACTTGTCCATTATTGGGCAAGTAAAAAAATAGAGAAAGGCCAAGTGCTTCAAGTCCAGTCCATTAACCAGACTGTCCTACAAATTTCTTTGGCAGCATATCTAGGACAGTGCAGGATACCGGTCACTTGCTTTGTTTTATACTGTGCGTGTATACACACGCACACACACAGTCACACTGATACACGCTTGCATGCGTTTGGAGATCAGTTGTCGTAGTTGTTAGGCATTCCACTCAAAGGTGTTTATTTTTAGCCCACAGTCCCGATCCCCCTTTATCTGGACCTGTGCAATTGTGGCAGAGTGAGAGATTGTATTGCTGCTTTACTCTAGTTCGCAAAACTATACAGCACATATTAAGAGAGAAGAACCTGATCAATGGGAAATTACAAATCAAGACCGTCTCTGACGTGTACAGGTAATGGCTCGGTGTCTTTGTGACTCTGAGAATATTTTATTTGCCCAGGTCTGACAACAAAGTTTGAGTCTAGAAGTGTGGGTTTTACTTTGCTAAAATGGCACACTTCAACATGACTGATTTTGACACTTGTGCTTTTTTACTTAGATATATAAAATTTATTTGGTAGGTAAATTGTGGATATTTCTGCTCATAGGAAGTAATTAGCAATGGAAATTACATTATTAAATTGGTCTCATGTTTGACCTTGTGAAGACGAGTGGAAGAAGAAGGTGGGCGAGTCGTACTCTGTGATCGTCGAGAAGTTGGAAGACGACCTCAAGCTCAAAGACAGTGAGCTCGTGGAGCTCAAACTTGCTTTCGGGTGACAAATCCATTTTCTGTTTTTAAAACTGTAACTCAGCCTGTGTGAGTCCTTGTATGAACTGCATTTAATTTAACAAGTAGTGCTTTTTATGCCTGCATTCTCCTTGGTTTGCTTACTTTTCTGTGTCAGTCCGGCTTCAGTTGTCACAAGCCGGTGATGGTTGGTTTTCTGTGGCTCAGCTCTGATGAGGCTTTTCAGAAGGTGAACTTGAGCTACCGAACAGAGAAGGGGCTGTCGTTGCTGCATCTCTGCTGCGCATGTGGAGGTATGCATGACTACTAGAGTCTATTAATAACCCCTCAGCAAAATGTGACAGTGGAAGGAAGGATTACCACGGGCTGACTGGCAGTATTGTCTGAGGATGACCTTTCTGGTGTTTACAAAATAAAACTAAACAGTAGATTTGAAATATACTGTACATAAAAGTTGAATATAAGAAGTTAAAGTGAAATACATTTGAAAGTTTCAGCAACAGTTTCCCTATGGCTCCAACAGTCCAGAGAATCCTGACCTTGTCTGGTCATTTACAATAAACCTGATCGTTTGTTGAATGAAGTATTTTTCCGTTACGTATCTGTGACCAGGGAACAAGGCCCATATCCGCGCCCTGATGCTTAAAGGCCTGCGTCCTTCGAGACTGTCCAGGAATGGATTCACTGCGCTCCACCTGGCTGCTTACAAGGTGAAGACCTCAGATTTCAAAATATATTTCCAGGTTTAATCTTTGTCTTTCTCTTGGTTGTGGCATTTGTCATCTGATAGGGATCTTTCTGTGTTTTACCACATGGTGGAGTGCAAGTACCGTCAAAGCCGAGTTTGATTAGTTGCATGTCTGAATTGATTAACTGTGGTTCCATGTACGTACAAACATGGCTGTGACGATAAGGTTGAAGTTAGTGTTGGATAGTAAAACCCCATGGCCTGTGGGTGCGTTCATGTTTTCGTTCCATACCGCAGGACAACGCAGAGCTGGTGACTGCGCTTCTTCACGGTGGGTCAGATGTGCAGCAGGTGGGATACGGTGCCCTCACCCCCCTGCATGTCGCCACATTGGCTGGGCACCATGAGGTGAGAGCTGAACTTGGGCTTTTCTTCTTTTCAGTGCACCTGAGGAAAGTAATCAACCTTTCATTGCTTTTGTACATTGACTGTTCCCCCACCAGGCTGCAGATATTCTCCTACAGCACGGGGCTTATGTGAATGTCCAAGATGCTGTGTTTTTCACTCCACTGCATATTGCTTGCTACAATGGCCATGAGCAGGTAAAATTGCTCCCGTTAACCACATCCGCATTCTTAACTGATAGAAATACACCTGACGGTCCAGAACTGGTCAAAACTGACAGTCTTCCCACCGGAATATAGACGTTTCTTCTTGTCTCTCTCTGCCTCCCAGGTGGCAAAGCTTCTTCTGAAGTTTGGGGCAGATGTGAATGCGAGTGGTGAGGTGGGTGACCGGCCGCTGCACCTGGCTGCAGCCAAGGGCTTCCTCAGCATCATCAAACTGCTAATGGGGGATGGGAGCAAAGCTAACAGTGAGACCTGAGACTCCAGGAAGGCTTTCCCATATTTAGTTAAGATTCACTTGAGTCAGTGGCCTGTAAATGAAACATAATAGCATAGCTTAATACAGACTCTTGTAACCTATGGTTTTAAAACAGCCATTATGCTGCTTCAGTACATTCACTTGCTAAACCTGCTGATTTCCCACCTCCGAAGCCACAGGGAAGCTGATAAAGTTCTGTATTAAGAGACGACTGTGGGAACTTTCTCTAACTTTTCTGCTACCCTCTCCAGTTAATGCTCAGGACAACGAAGATCACGTTCCTCTCCACTTCTGCGCTCGTTTTGGTCACCATGAGATTGTGCGCTTCCTCCTGCAGGGCAACTTTGACGTACAGCCTCACTCCGTCAACATCTACGGGGACTCACCATTACACTTGTACATGGTTTACGGTGTTAGTGGCCTTCTTTAAGTTTTTAGTGGATGATAAAGAGTGGAGATGAAGTGTCGAATGTTGTGTTTCACCAGGGCCTGCTATAATGGCAAATTTGCAGCAGTGAAGGAGATTATACAACTTTCTGGTACAGAAAGTCTTTCAAAGGAGAACATATTCAGCGAGACAGTACTTCACAGGTATTGTGTGGCTTTTTGTCTTTATCTGTAGTCAGCAAAGCAAAGACCTGCTTACATATCTTGAACATAGACAGAAAAATATATGTTATTTGGCAAAGTTGCACTTATGAGTGTCACCTTAAAACACATTATTCCTGTTGCGGAGGTGATAATGAGGACGTGTCCTGTCTAACAGTGCATGCACCTATGGTAAAGACCTGGAGATGGTCAAGTTCTTGTTGAGTCAGAATTCTATGAGCATCAACCACCAGGGCAGAGATGGACACACAGGTGACTCTATGCATCCTTCAAAACAAAACATCTGTTTACTTATGCAGCTAAATTAATTGCAGAACAGGTTTCTGAGTTTTATTTTTACTGTATGAATGATGTGACACGTTTAGCTCTGCATAGTGCCTGTTTCCACGGCCATATCCGTCTGGTGCAGTTCTTGCTGGACAGCGGGGCCGACATGAACCTGGTTGCCTGCGACCCGAGCAGGTCCAGCGGGGAGAAGGACGAGCAGACCTGCCTGATGTGGGCATATGAAAAAGGTCTGTTGGGACGATGATGAGCTTAGCTGTCAGGAAACATCTAACAAAAACTAGTATTAGCATTCTGTCTTTGTGTTTTCCAGGTCATGATGCCATTGTCACCTTACTGAAACACTACAAACGTCCAGATGACTCCCCCTGCAATGAGTACTCCCAACCCGGAGGGGGTGAGTCATCACCTCTAAAAGTTATTATTTGGAATAAAATCACACAAGTCCTCCCATTAATCTTCCCGAATACGTCGTCTCTCTTCCAGATGGGTCCTACGTTTCTGTCCCGTCTCCTCTGGGAAAGATCAAAAGCATGACTAAAGGTAGTGAGATGGAGCAAAGCGCTGCAGATTTTCCCCACACTTCACATCACTGTCAGCTGACACGACAGCACGCACACGATCTGCTGCCAAGGGAAGGGTCTTAGCTCCTGATGATAACACCTGGCTGACATCCCTTAGCAGTGAAATCGGGGGCGGTGTGAACCACAGATCTGTCTCCATCTGTGTGATATTCACACAGTGTAAATCTGAGAAACAATTCTCAAATCTGAATTTGACGAAACCAAGTTTTGAAACCTCTAAACATCAAGGGCTAAAAATGTTACAATTGGTCTAAAAAGGGCACTATATCAATAACGGAAACTGCAGAAGCATCTGCCTATATTAAAGCATCAACTTCTGAACTATTAGTTTAAAAGGGCTTATAATTGTACCTTTATTTTGTCCATACTTTCATCCCACTGTTGTATACTTTATACCATGACCATCATTATAATGCTTATAATATAACATAATATAGACCATGCTTATAATATTACACACCAAATCAAGAATAAAGGGATCAGCAAAAGTGTCTAGTCCTTGAAAGGGGGCACTGAAATAAAAACGGCAAAAAGGTGACTTTTCTGTGCTTCTTGTTAACGATGCATTCAATTTTCCTTTCAGAGAAAGCAGAAGTTCTCCTGCTCAGGGCCAGCCTCCCATCTCATTTCCACCTGCAGCTGTCTGAGCTGGAGTTTAATGAAATTATTGGATCAGGTAACTCTGTTCATACTGGTCCCTGTTTTCAATGCGGCGGATGTGTTTCCAGATCCGTCAATATTATTAATGATCATATCTGCTTAACACTCAGGCTCCTTCGGTAGAGTCTACAAAGGCAAATGCCGAAACAAAATTGTCGCCATTAAACGGTACTCGTCCATTTACCACTCAGCTACAGATGCCATTTTGCAACCCTTTCCTGTTAGAGCCAACTCAGTCTTCGTTCTCCTCTGTAGCTACCGAGCCAGCACGTACTGCTCTAAGTCAGACGTGGACATGTTCTGCAGAGAGGTCTCCATCCTCTGTCGCCTCAATCACCCCTGCATCATCCACTTTGTGGGGGCGTGCCTGGACGACCCCAGCCAGTTTGCCATCGTCACCCAGTACGTCTCCGGGGGCTCGCTGTTCTCCCTGCTGCATGAGCAGAAGAGGTGAGGAAGTGTGCATGGCACACTGGAGCTCACAGTATATTATAGTGTGCATAAAATTTACAAGAGTCCTCATCAGTGCCCAGCTAACAAACTTGAAAATGTCCCTGTCATGTAACCTTCCTCTCTTCACACGCATCAGCGTTATGATTAATTATAACAATTTTACACACATCTAATCACAGACAGAGAATTTGCATGAAAAACTTTGCATTAAAATCATGGCAGACTAACATTAGATTTACACTGACAGACCAGGAAAGTAGAAATTTCTGTACTGTAACACACAGCACAACAGTCTTGTAATGAATTAGTGTTGACAGTCGATTGTGGTCAAATTACAGAAAATTAAATAAATCAACAACCTTTTGATAGTAAATAAAAATGAATTAAATGTCACAGGGTTTTGAGCTGTGCTGGTAAGATGTGAAAGCAAGTTTTTTCTAATATTTTATCGAGTCAGTGATTAAATGGGAAAAAAAAGGGATAATATTGATCAATGATGAAAATAATGGTTAGTTTCAGCCCTACAATAAATGTCATCTGTGCTGAACATTTAATTTAGAATTGTCGCTCACGTTTTGCCACAAAGGAGTTAAATCAGCTCTGTTGTCATTTTTGACAGTGTAGTCTGGTCTGCTGGGTTAATACCTTGTGGATACAAGTAACAAGAGCCTTATCAGATATAGTGGATGTATTTATACCCTGCCTTCCAAATATTATTTTATTGAATGATGATTCTTCTCTTGCTTTATCAAACCATGAAAAAAGAAAACACTGTTCTGTGGAATAACAACAGCAAAAGAAATGGTAGTCAGGAGATGGATATATCTGTATGATCTAAATCTACACCATTGACTTTCATCGTTCTATAGGGTCCTTTCTTTAGGATTGTCAATAGGAAGAACACGAGGCACGGAGGCCGAGGCAACAGAAGCTCTTCCTCTAGCAACGGAAACAGTGAAATCACAACTATAGCCACATTATAGATTACATAGCGACATTGTGAAGGGATTACGGATGTATATGTACAGGTATATGTGTATATAGGCCAATGTGAATATGAACATGTATTTTTGATTTATTTGGTTTCCTGGATTTCAGTGAAACACTATAAATGCTACAACTGACATAAGCTCTGCCGTGGTTATATTCTGATTTTCATAGAGGCTAATATGAAGTGACACACCAATTCAGCCTACAGCAGCTCAGTTTTCCATATAGTTTAACTCATTTATTCAACCGACAACTCAAAATTGGGGTACATAGTAACCCATAATATGTTAATTTCTGTGTCCCCTGTAATGGGGGGGGGGTTCTTGGGTTCTCCTGGGCATACACTATTTTTCTGTGTTATCCACACCATTAATTTTTGTGTTTCATTCCATGTCACTGTGCGAATATAAATATACATACAAAATGATAGGAACACCTTTCAGATGGAGTCTAGAATACCACTGCAAACATCAGCCTCAGGATCATGGAACTGAGTCAACAATTCAACAAAAACTTAAAAAACTTACTTTAAGTTTTTTTTGTTATTGCACGTTCCTTGTATTGCTTTGCATTAAAGGTGTTTTTGCTAAACTACTATTAAATTAAGCAAAGAAAGCTTAAAAAACACAGTTAACATTCTAGTGAGCCCTCTGCAGTGAACACCAGAGTTCATTCGATGTAACACGCACGTTCCTCACGCAACTAAATCCTCATGTTGAGATCTTAAAAGAGGTCAAACTACTTTGAGGAGTTACTCAGTGTCCTCCAAGGACACGTTTGCGCAACACAGCTGACTGTTTCAGGTCTGATTACCCCCCCCCCAATCTCTCCCCCTCGGCCGGGATCATCATTGATCTAGATGAGGCGTTCTGATAACTGTGTGGCCAGGTGCTGCCTTTATAGACTGTCCTATTGATCTGCGTAGAGTGCTGTGTGTGATTGGCAGGGGCCATTGATCTGGCACTGAGTGGCTGCTGCTTTAATGATGTGTCAATGGACAGGCTTATCGACCTGCAGTCCAAGCTCATCATTGCCATCGACGTGGCCAAGGGCATGGAGTACCTGCACAACCTCACCCAACCTATTATCCACAGGGACCTCAACAGGTGGGTGCCACAGTAAATAGCACGTGTGGTGCGATGGTATTGTCAGTCTGAAATAACTGTTGTCATTGCAAATAATACATGTGTTCCTTCCAGTCACAATATTCTGCTTTATGAGGATGGACATGCTGTGGTGGCTGATTTTGGAGGTAAGGCCAAGAGACTCAGTGTAGTTAAATTAAAGCTGCCTTAACCAACCATTTTAATCTATCAGCACTGAATGAAATCCCTCCTGGTAATGTGACAGGTGTACATTATGGGTGAGCAGCATTCATTTGAATGAATGGACGGCCACCTTTGGACCTACTGTTTAATACATCCATCTTGATAAGCTCATTAACTTCTTTCTGTCTGTTTGTGGTAAAATATTACTGAGTGAAACTATCCCCTTTGAAAGAAGAAATAACTAACATTTGTAAGAGGAAGAATTTGTTGATTTAATTGGCAGTTAAACTCCTCCTTGCTCAATTTAACCACCTTGAGAGTTTTGCTGCTGCAGCCTCACTTGGTCTGGGGTGACCAGTAGCTTATGGTGGCTAATTGCAGCAAACTTTGAATAGATATTGGTGTATAACTGACATTACTGAGTCATTTTACTTAGTCGGCGACTATTCTCTGCTTGTGTTGCTGTTACATCATGTTTTCAGATTTACCACTGTCCCGTAATAGTCACTTGTGCCTACACTGGCTGCTGTTCAGTAAAGGCCTCGCCTTCATGCAGCTTTAAAGTCATGGGCCAATACTGTTTACAAGAAGTAAGAGTGAAGAAGAAAAGAAGAAAGAGAAACATGTGTAGTTTTGTTGACTTCTTTATAGTAAGTAATTGAGACTGTGGGACAGTTTAATATTTTAAACTAATGGGATTATATTGTGCTGAAAAAATTTATTAAAATTTATTAATATCCCAATAACTAATTCTATTGCTGAAATTAATGATAGCAAACACATTTCCCATGTGCCGTTATCATTTCTTTTTTTTTTGTAGTTGATATTGTGATATACTTTCAAAAATGAATATAGTTATACGTAATGCCTTTGCTATCATCTATCCCTACACTTAAGGGAAATATTTAGTCTAGCTAGCAGCTGTGTTTCTGTTGGTTTCACTTCTGTTAGTTCCCTGTAATGATGGCAGTCAAGAGTGTTTATTCACTGGCTCCACTGATAAAAGTACAGCTAAACAATGTAACTGCCAATGAATGTGCTTTTTTCTTTTTTAAATCATTGTATGTCCTTCCCTTCATCTGCAGAATCCAGATTCCTACAATCTGTGGAGGAGGATAACATGACCAAGCAGCCAGGGGTCAGTGCTGTCTCCTCTTTTTTATTAAAAAATATTTTATGGCACACACATACATGGACACGCACACACACACACACACACACACACACACACACACACACACACACACACACACACACACACACACACACACACACACACACACACACACACACAGGCAGACACAGGAAGACACACACAAAAAAAAAACGTTTTGGAATGAGTTTGCTCCCCCTCTTTGGCTAAATACTCTCACACCATCTGCTGCAGCATCCATGGCAGAATAAGTCAATTTGGGAAAAGTGTGGGCTTTTTTATTTATTTATTTGGTTACTAATTTTTTGCTGGAGCGCAGGCTAGAGCTTCTGCTGGCACCTGCCATCAATTACCCACCAGCTTTAAAAAAAAAAAAAAAAAAAAAAAAAAAACTGCTTCCATGCAGATTCGGTCTCAATGTGCTGACTCATCACTACACAGAGTGCTTGGCCTGCAGTTTGGTGTTATGTGTGTTGCATCTCTCGGGAATGGCCTGTTGTGAGGAGCTGCTTGGCCTTGCTGGGATGCAGTGTTTATGTCAGTAATTGGGCCTCATGTTGTGTGTGTGTTTGTGTGTGTCTGTGTCTAAGTGCCTTTACTCTGCGCGTACGTGCACGTGTTTGTGTTTGTGCAGAACCTGCGCTGGATGGCTCCAGAGGTGTTCACCCAGTGCACTCGCTACTCAGTGAAGGCGGACATGTTCAGCTACGCCCTCTGTCTGTGGGAGCTGCTTACTGGAGAAATTCCCTTTGCTCACTTGAAACCTGGTAACTTTTCTCCAGTCATGGGCTTTAATGGTAATACTAATACAAACTGAGGGGGGGGGACCCCATAAAGGACCTCTGACACAACAGTGCTCTTTCACAGAAGACAGAGGGCACTCCCCTGCAATAAACACGTTGTTTTAACCCTTACACCGAGACCCGGTACACTGAGAATTCAGCAGCAGGTTGAGGATGAGTGGCCCCCATTTGGATATTTATATCACGACTTAGTTGTCAAGGCAAAACAGGATCATTTTTAAAAATACTCTACAGCCATGCCAGCAGCTCTGTCAGGCTGCATAGCACAAATCCTGACATCAGCATGCTAACATGCTCACAATGACAATGTTAACTAGCTGATGTAAACCAGGTATCATTTTACAGTTTTCGCCATCTTAGTTTATTAAAATTTTGCTAACTACCACTAAACACAAAGTACAGCTGAGGCTGATGGAAATGTTTCTAGTTTTGCAGATTTTTAGTCATAAACCAAAGGACTTGACATATTAACATTTCGATCTGATGGTGACACTAGAAGAAAAATTCAGAGATCACCAAAGTTACCACAGTTTTTCCAACAGGGGACAGTGTGTGTACAAATATCATGGCAGTCCATCCAGTGGTTGTTGAGTCATTTTGCTCAAAACCTGAAATGTCAACCTCACGGTGGCACACAAGAGGAAAAAGTCAGAATCACCAAAGTCATTAGATCACATTTTCTGTGGACCACGGATCTCTGAATAAAATTAAATGGCAATGATTGTCATAGTTTCTGATATTTGAGCCTGGACCAATGTATCTCACCAACCGACCAACAGATGTCCCTCGAGCTAACATGGCTACAAATGTTTTACTCAGTTTTTGTAATTGCAAAATGCACTGAAAATCCATACAAAAACACAACACAAGGAAAATTAACTCAATACAAAGAGGGAAAAATGGCTGCCATATGAAATTAGATCATTTTAAAACTAAATTTAAAATGTTCTGCTGCCCTCAGCCGCTGCAGCAGCAGACATGGCATACCATCACATCCGGCCTCCTATTGGCTACTCCATCCCCAAACCCATCTCTGCTCTTCTGATGAGAGGCTGGAATGCATCACCAGAGGTAAGCGACCTGATTTCGTCTCTTTAACATCAGGAACAGTAAGCCCGAAAATAACTACTTCTTCTTGATTTATATATACACTACACTTCATGCAATTTTACATAATATAGTTTACATCCACAGTGTGCTCTACAGTCCAGTCTAGGCTCAACCAAGTATTGCTTCTTAGTTTCAAACTGTAAAAGAATCTCACCAATGATATTCTTTTTATGTCATTAGCTATCTAGACATGCTGAAGCTCTGCTGAGTCAGCAGTATATAAGTGGGACTACTGTATCCCCACATGATACATTAATGCTCGGCTGTTCATATTTAGGAGCACACCTGACCTGGATGATCCTCCCTCAGCACTGTGATGTTCATAATTAGCCGGGCGTGTTTTTTCTCGGCCTCATTAAGACACAATAATTACGCGGCCCAGCATGTTGGCAATTTTCTCCCTCTGTGGTCCACGTCCTTCTGGTTTGCCAGTCAAGGCTGACAACCAGTTGCCTGTTGGTGGACATGTGTCCCTCGGCAATAGCCTCGTCCCAGTGCCACCTCGTCAAGACACTTTTGTTTTTTGTAAACAACAGTGTGATTGTAAGGTTGCATGTACACACAATTCTCATGGTGCCTCACTTGTACAGTACACCAGCTTCCATGGGGCTTAGAAGCGAGACACACTGCACTGTGTTTACAGGATTTGAACAGAAAAGTGTATCAGCTAAAACCTGAGAGACTTCGACTGAACGCGGCGCATGAGCAGATTTGAAACTGTTGCTTTCAAGCCCAAAAGAAAATGCTGTCAAGTGTTTTTTCCAGAGCATTAATTACTTGATTACCGTCAAACACCATGAACAAAAATTGTGGGGAAAAGTATTTATTAAAATCAAAATGAGAGGGCTTTAAAAGATTGATGCATCATTAAGTTTTAATTTTTACTGTTTTTTTATTTTTTTTATGTTGACAGACCTTGGCCACTGTCTGAGGATCTGATGTATAATTGAACAGCTCTGGGGTGGCAGTGTTTGTTCTTTTACAGTGAGGCAAGAGATCTAAGGACTGCTTTTGAAGCCGAGTTCACCTTTGCTTCATGTGGGGCAGACTAAAATAAACAGAATATACAGGCCAACGCTGGAGAGAAAACAGTGTGTGTGTGTGACTGTTTTGGGTTGTACCTGCTCCATTTGATTGTTCAACCTAGAAAAAGAAAAAAAATAAATAATTGTTTGATGTTTCTGCTTCAGGACAGACCTGAGTTCTCTGAAGTGGTTTCCAACCTGGATGAATGCTTGTGCAATGTTGAGGTTTGTAATATTACACATATTCTGAAATGCCAGCCCCTGTAACACTAGTGCATGGCATACATACTGTAACAATTAAATTCTCTGTCTTTCTGCTGTGTCTGTCTGTCTGTCTGTCTGTCTGTCTGTCTGTCTGTCTGTCTCACAGCTGATGTCTCCAGCCTCCAGTAACAGTAGCGGCTCCCTGTCGCCCTCGTCCTCCTCTGACTACCTGCTGGGGCGAGGAGGACCCGGTCGGAGTCACGTGGCCGCCCTTCGTTCTCGCTTTGAGCTCGAGTACGCTGTCAACTCTCGCGCCTACGCTTCCTGGACTCAGAGGTAACAGAACTGAACCATGTCCTCAGACAGGTGACACAGGTCGAGAGGGTGAGAATAATTTACTGCACAATGGCAACGTTGACATACAACCAAAAACCAGCTATTGGTCGTAGCCTAAACTGGGCAAGGTTTTAGCCACGTTAAGTTGTTTGCATGAAGCTATGATAAGTCACTAAAACACGAAGATTCAGCAAGTTAACAAAATGTGGTTATTGAACAAAAGAAAATGTACTTTCCCCTGATTGGCACACAGTTAAACAATAGCTGTCACTTAAGCCAATTAGGGCAGTTTTGTAAATGCAGACATAGAGTGATGAGACTTAATTTTGTCTCAATTCATATGAAACACAAGCACTATGTTGCGTATATCATACACTGTATACAATTAAACAAGCATTTGCATGCCCCCTGTCAAGTATTATCCAGTGAGCTGAGTTGTGTCGTTTACATTTAAATCTGACCTACATGAGAACTGAATCAGACATTTATTGAATCAAACAGTAAACGTGAGGACGTTAAAATCGCCTCTACAAATTTCCTCCTTTATCAATTGTTAAAGCTTGACATTGGTAATCAATGATACTGCACCAGATGGCCTCTTTTACATTACATTACTTACATTTTTATCAAAATTAATTTTGTTGGATAGTTTGGGAGAGTTTTAAGCCAGAGCAGATGTCATATTATTGTTTTGTTGGGAAGGCCTTACCAACTGTACGGCCTATTTTGAATGATATTTTTCTCAAACTAATTTAACCAAAGCCCGGCCAGATCGTTTTTCAAATGGGGAGTCAGCAATGAGACCAAAAACTGTGGAACCGAGTTAAAAGTCCTTTAACATTTACAATGAAAGAATAAAGATGATGAGATAATGTGGAATATGAGTAAAGGCAACCTTCGGTAAGGACAGCCAGCTTTTAGCTATGATGAGTTATAGTTGCTCCAGTACTCACGATGCAGCAAAAGCTGTGCCTATGTTGTTTTTATAGTCATCGCAGTAGAGGGAACACAGATGTTTTAATTTCATAAAATTATTTATACAGCTAATCATTACAGTTACCATGTGGATAAGACTTAAAATTCACTTCCAAAGTGGCTGAAAAAGGTTTAACCAATAAACCCGATGTTCTTAAGCAGGGGAAATTCAGTTAAATGTTTTTGGCTTAGGACTCTGCAATAAGAGGAATTCCACAAACATCACGCCTGGGCTTGTAGAAACAATTCGCTCTAAACAGTTGTTATTTCAGCAACGTGTAGACCAGTTAAGATACTTAATGCAACGGCGAGGAATGAAGTTGCTCTGATACTGAAAAGGAAAGAAAGGAAAGCAAATGCAGTGAAACATGCACGGCAATCTGACCGAGGCCTGACTGATCCTCCATAGAGTGTGCGTGTGCGTGTGTGTGTGTCTGTGTGTGTGTGTGTGTGTGTGTGTGTGTGTCAAGAGTCGGAGCCTGGTAACAGTCACTATGAACCCAGTAAAAGGAGGCGGGGTTATTGTGCTGTGGCACTGACTTGTCGCTTATTTCCTGGCACTCCATCAAAGGTTAGACAAGGCCTCTCCTGGTAGTCATATTCCAAAAAAGTGCTGATTCAACTACATAAAGTTTAACTCCCACAAGTCTTGTACAAAAGCGTTCCAATATCATTAAATAAATTTAACTGATTATCAGTGAAATGAATTGTTTTCCTTTTATCAAGCTGTGTGCAGGTTTTGTCTGGGCTCACCCCATCAAACCTGTCATCCATTTTGTACACAGCACTCCTGCAGAGAAAGTGAGAGCAGCCTGGTAGTAGGTCGGACATTAGATATTCAATTTCCACTGCTTGCATCTAGCCCCATCTCATCTGTCTTTATCCATGTAAATGAAACGGTATATCTTTCTGGACTCGTGTTTTGTAGTTGATTTTATTTATTTTTACTTTCAGTGAGCGACGTCAAGCATCTAGAGGCCTTTCACTGGAGGAACTAAGAAGGACTATGCAGTTCTCTCCCATCGATCGAAATGGTTTGTGTCCAGCATACATGTGCTATACTGTATAGTGAAAGTTATTGTTTTTGGAAGTAAAGCTGTAGCAGGTTTATAACATCAGTGCTGAGGCTGGGATCGGTTCAGATTCAAATTAAGGTAGTTCTCTGAAATTCTCACTGTAATATTCTGTATGATAGCAAATTAAGTCTTCAAATTTGCTTTTGAAGGCTTAATTCTTATTAAATGTTGATTTTGTCCCTTATTTTTTCCTAGGTTTATTGTTTATTTTATCCTTTATTAAATTTCACTGTTTTTTATTGAATTGTTCTTTTTTTTTTTTAATTTTTCTTTTTCCAACCGTCTCGCAAAACAAACTAAAAGTTCTGCTCCTAGGTAATACACAGTAATTTAAAGGATAAGGCTGACGCTATTCTATATTATTCCAATTGCCAACAAATCCCACACTTACTCTGTCACACAATATGTTTTGACTTTTCTACCCTGTCTGTGGCCTTCAGCCCCAAGCTCATTCCATTCTACTAAAGACATAATTTAACCTTTCATTTTTAAAAAGGACAGTAATTTCCTTAAGCAGGTGGGCACTTTGGTTTTTAGCAAATGCTACTTAAGCAAGGGGAAGCAGTGTATTTGTCGGGGACTACTTTCAGCAGTGGATTAATACACTCTAGTGGTCTAGTGAGTATTTATGGCAGTAGGAAAGCGTATGACTCAAACCAAAATAAACTTCAGTGCCCACGTTCATGGTAATGATTGAACATGTCATCTAATGCAACAGTGCGGCTCACTGATGTGTTTTTAATAGTTTCTGGACGACACTGGAGCTGCGTGTCACGGAGGAATCAGAGATATCAGGCTCTGGCTGCACAGACAATACTTATAAGTAGGTTAAATTAATTGCTAGTTTGGGTCTTTTCATGAGATTTGTTGACAGTAAGAAAAATACAGAATATCGCCAGCTCTCTCTTTTAATTGTCGTTAGCGCTAATGTTATTATTGTCAACATTGTTTTTCACATATGAAAGTCACCGTAAATGGTGATTCAGAGTGTCACTGTAGACTTGTCTGTTTTTCAGGGTACGTTTCCGATCCCATGAGCACCATGAGATTTCGCTCGTCCTTCAGCAGCAGCAGCAGCTTTGAGGACAGTAACCAACACTACTAAGAACACCCAGCGCTCTTTATTATGACCTTATTAATTCAGATTATCATCACTTTTTTTGATAATTTATTTTAACTTTATAAATACATGGCAGGAGAAGTAGATAATGCTGACTAATTGCTAACTTAACTGTGAGTATTTGGTCGTAACATACTGTATAAGGATGGGTTGTTTGTGAATTTACAGTACACTCTTCTCAATATCTCCAGTCCTGTGTTATAATAGTTTTATTTGATACATCTGTTATGTAAACACTTTTTTTTAATATTTAGTTGAAGCTTTTAGATCTTTTAAATAATTTTGTTTTTGTGTACATCTTTTCATAAATCTGAAATACAAATCTCTGAAAGCCATTGAACACGTGCAGTGATCATGACTTTCAATGTGCACACAATTTCATTTTTGAAGGGTGAAAAAAGCAGGTCTCTCTCCATCTCACTTCTCATCTTTATTTTTTGAATGGCTAAATCACAGAAGCGATCAGTTGCTGACGGGTACAATAAAAATAAAATGATAAAGCCTCACAAACACACACTAGCCATAAAAATCAGGCGATAAGGCGATACAAATAAATTAAGTGTATTTTTTTGAAAAAGAGGTAGTATTAGCAGCGATTATAGCAGCAAATCAGTGCCTAGAGTTGACATTTCACAATTTTATCAGTTTTTATCTAGTCTAGTGATGAGGATTGAATTACCACGTTAACTTACGGTAGCTAAGCATTTTTGTCTAGATACATTCACCTAAACAAATAATTATGTTAAAGCACTGACTAAAATGCTCATTAACACAGACATAGAGCAGTTAAACATTTCTGATCAGAGCTGAAGTACTGTAAAATCCTGCTTGTGCCCAGTCCATGGAACTATGAAGTGTACTAGGGGCTAACTAAACTGTGGGAGTCCAACTAACTATGAATTATTCAGTCATTTGTGAACGTGAGTGGAAGAGTATCTGTTTACAGGCAATAGGTGATGGCAGCTCTACTTGATACCTCACAAAAACTATGCCTCTTTGTTACCAACAATAGGAAGAGAGAGTCTATTGTAAACATTTTATGCAGCAGTCAAAACTCATTATGCAGCTTCTCTTTTTGGTGATTGAAGGATGACTATTTAAGAAGCCACTGTCATGTAAACACAGAAACCACATGACACTTGAGGGCTTCTGTCAAAACTACAATCATCTTAAATTCACTTTAACTTTACTTAATTACAGATAAAACCTAATTTGCTGATCACTACAGATATTCAGCGCAATCTGATTGTCTAAAAGCTTGCAAAAGGGCTTTCTCTTGTATATCTGGAAGTTTTTAAGTTTTTAAAAAATAATTTATGAACTTTGATAATTGAATGGCTTTCAGCTATATCTCCCTTTAAAGTGTCACTGTACCTTGTGCAGCTTTAATGTCCACTCTGTCCTCGCAGCAGTCAGCAAGGGATATGTACTGCGACCAAACGACGTCTCATCCACCGAGAAAAGTGCTCGGTCTGTCTTTACAGGGAGTGTGTTTGATGTCTCGGATCAGCTGCACGCCTCTTCTCTCTCCATTGATGTTCACATCAGACGCTTTGGGCTGGGTCTCTCCATTGTGGGACTCCTCTTGGCTTCCATCTTCAGAGTTGGACATTGTAAAATCATTTATTTATGTAACTTCTCGACTTCGTTCATCTATTTTTCCCCGCGGTTCTTCTGTATTTTTCAGACCACCGGGACTTGCTGAACGCTCACAGTGCTCTTCTGCTTTAGATGAAGACAGGAGATCTTTTATCTCTTCATTTTCTGTTTGTTTTTCATTCAAGTCTGGACCATTGTCAGTAGTTTTCTCTTCAGGCTGGTTCTCTGCGACACTCACAGGTATGCCACTTGTAACCGAATGATGAGTATCTGCAATGCTTTCCACTTCAGTTTTGGAAATATCATTTTGTATTTGCATTGGTCCATCTTGAACCTTGTCTTCCTCTAGAGATCCCCTGCTTCCTTCTCTTTGCCCGTTTATAGACTCTTTATCATTTTCTTCAGTCTCTGTTTTTGGTATTAAGTCTTTCACCTCAGTCTCCTCCTCCTCCTGGAGTTGACCTTTTGCAGGGTTGTTCTCACGTGGTTCACCATCTTCAGGGTGTTCACTCTCGAGGTCTGACGCTACAGCTTCCACTTTGTCTTTTTCCCTAGCCTCATTTTCATCTCCTTGCACTTGCTCTTTTTCTTCATTTACAGACATCTTCACCATCTTAAGTGGACCCTCTGATCTCAGCAGCTCTGTAGATTTTGTCGCTTCTTTACTGGAGATAGATACTTGTGAACCCTCTTTCCTCAAGTCTTCTAAAGGTTCAACAAACTTCTCAAAAAACTTTGACGTTTGATGCATGGTTACCCAGTTTGTGACCAGATCTGTGTTGTCTGCTCCTGCTAGGGCCTCTGGAGTTTCTTTACCTAGTGCGATGCTCTCTTCCGCGTTATCAGCCTCCTCGTGTTGTGATCGAGGTTTGAGCAGCACACTGGCTCCTTCCTCCGAGGCCTTGCTTGCCTCCTCCGTGTCTGCTCCATTTTCTCCGTCGGCAGCAGAGAGGTCGACAGCAGCAGCATTTTCATCAGACTGTGGGTGTTTGTCAGAGATTGCCATGGACTCATCTAATTTGAGTCCACCTAAACCAAAATCTATGGGTGTTGAAGATGGTTCCTGATCTGCTGAAGAAGCAGTTATCACCTCACTGACATAGTTATTATTTTTGGTTGAGTCTGAATCTGTGTTTTCATTATCAAGGGCAGATTTGTAGCCATTTTCATCTTGTTTTGTCTCCTCACTGTCCTCTCTGCCTGTATTTAGTACATCTGGTTTAGATTCATCTTTCATCGCCGTCCCAACTGTCTCTTGCTCTGAATCTTTTAGAGCATTTTCATCCTTTTTTTCAAAACTGTCACCCCCTTCCTTAGCCTCACTTTCTACCATATCTGTGTCAGGAGCCTGATCCACATTGTCATCTTCCTGTTTTTCAGCATCATCTCCAGACTCCACAGTTACTTCTTTTACCTCTGTACTTTCATCGTCAGTCGGTTCCTTCTCTGTTCGTCTTTCGTCTTTAACTATCTCTGCTGTTTTGCTCTCTGCTCCAGTGGAAATTTCCCCATTTTCAGCATCAATTTCCCCCTTTTCACTGCTGGTACTCTCTCCTTCGGTTTCTTTCCTAACATCTTCAGACTCCATCATACTGTTTAACATCTCTTTAGTCCCATCTGCTGCTTCACTGTCACCGACGTCTCCTGACTTATCAGTATTTTCAATAGATATTTTGACATCATCTGCATTTTTCTCAGGCTCTTCAGTAATATCAGATATTTCTTCTCCCTCTCCAGTCTTACAGGTTATGATGATTTTTTTCTCTTTGGATTCATTGTCATCTTTATTGTTTTCAGATTCACTTTGATCGTCATCTTTCTTTTCTTTTTCTGCTTCGTCACCCTTTTCTGCATCGGCATCTGTCTTTGTCTCAGTTATTTCTTCACACTTATTAGTTTTATCAGTTATGGCTTCCTTTGCTTCAGATTCCTCCTCATCATTCTTATCCTCAACACATTCCCTATCCTCGTCTTTTTCTGTCTTTTCTGATTCGTCAGCTCTCTGTTCATTTGCAACTTTAGCTTCCCCGTCAAGGGTTTTCTCAGCTGGTTCTTCATTTGTCTGTCTTTCAGTGTTTGAGTCAGTTTTAGTATCCTCTACAGTGTTTTCATTGTTCCCCTCTTCTTCTGTTTTATCCATTTCAGTCTTTTCTTTTTCCTCACTATTTTCACCTTCTGGTGTTTCGTCTGGATTTGTTTGTTTTTCTCCCTCCTTACTTTCCTCTTCAGATTTCTCCTTCACTACCTCATCATCTAATTCCACAGATTTTTCTGTCTGCTCTTCTCCCAACCTTTCTTGTTGATTGCCGTCCTCACTTGCTTCTGCTGCTGACACTTCCTCTGCTTCCTCCTCTTTAATATCATCTTTACTGCCCTCATCATTTGCATTGTCCTCACTTATAGCTGCTGCTTTTTCCACTGTGGCGTCTCCGCCCCCCTCCGACGAGCTGCTTAAATTCTCTGCTGTGACTTCTGTCTCTGATGCTTTAGTTCTGTCCTTGCTGTCTCCCTGCTGCCTCTCCTCTGTGTCGGTTACAGGTGCCTCTTCACAGCTGAGGGCCTCTCGCTCCTCTGAGGGCTCTGCTTTCATCTCCATTGTCTCGCTCGCTGTCATCGCCTCCGCCTCTGTTTTGTCTGACACTGCTGTCTCATCAGTCTTTGTATTTGGCTCTGATACAGATGATTCCTCCTCCTCGCTGCGTTTTACCCCTTGCCCTGACTCATCGGGCTGTATGTCAGCCTCCTCTACTTCTGCAGTTTTCTCCTCATTTTCTTCATCTTTTTCTGCAGCTTCGGCATCAGCGGATTTAGCTGCTGTGTCCTCCAGAGGTTCCGAAGTTTTGTTTTCTTCTGTTGTGTTCTCTTCAGACGCAGGACGGAGAGCTGCACCTGTGCCCTCTGACTCATCCTTTTCTGCTGCTGCTTCTTCAGATGCGGGCTTTTCATCACCTTCATCTATTTTGACCGTCTCATCTTTAGTACTGTCACTGTTCTCATGAGGCTCTTTTTCAGTTTCATCCTCCTGTTCTTTTGGCTCAGATGTCTCTTCGTGATCCTGAACCACTTCAGCTTCACCAACAGCAACACTTTCCTCGCATTTCGTCTCCTCTATGAGGGTCTGTTGCTGCTCTGTAAATGTCACTGACTTCTCTGGATCTACATCTGTAAAAACAATTGAGAGGTTGTTAAGCAAAATGTATGTGTTTTCTGCAAGAGCTGTCTTGTGTAGCTTGCAAAACCATTTTATTGAAACTGAAAATCTCCTACCATTATTGTTCTGTTCGTGGCCTTTATCTATGGCCTCCTCCTCCTCCTCCTCTGTACTGGTGTCGCTCAATTCGGGCTCAGGGCTGCACTGGGACAGCTTCAGTATTGCTTCTGCCAGCTTTTCCTGCACAGATTTAGCTTGGGAAAGAAAAAGAGACATAACACATGCAATGATGTGAGTTCATATTTCCACAAGAACAGGATCAACTTTTGTAAGCGACTCATGGTGATGAATGAAGTCCACATGTTAAAAAGATTAAGGCAGTATTTTTTACAATGCATATGCAATGAGAGAACTGAGCCAATGAAGAAACATGCCACCATGAACAAAAAAAACATTTCTTTAATCTTTCCAGGTGCAAACATAAGGGAACAACACAACATGCAAAATGATAATTAAGATGCACAGAAGGAAAAAAAACACACAAAAAACAATTCAGTACACAACACAACAAATATGGAAACACAATACAAACTTTATGTAGTTTTAGGATGTGAATTTGAAACTCTAGATGATTAAAAAAACTAAAAGAAAGAAAGAAAAATTGCTTAACTATGGAACTAAAGTGTTCCATGAAAACTGATCCCAGGAGCAGAATTTGAATGTGGAAATAGCTTTGGCTGTGGAAGTCCGCCTACAGTTCTAGTTTCATTAATGATACATTTTCTAAACGTGCAAGTTCAATATTTACAAGTAATAAGAAAAGGAAGCAAGGAAGCTGCTTGTATTTGTTTGGGTATGCTCTATTCATGAATATCTTCACAGTTGTATATTTTATGATTTTTGAAATGCCGGGATAAATACATGTATTTTTTATGTCAGTAAACAAATATATACAAACCTATACACACCTGCTCCTGACACTGACTTGGACTCACATAATGTGGTCTTGTCTACAGCCCTGGTTGTGATAATAGTGGAAAAACCTCCATACAAGATGGACTGATCCATTCCTCACTGAGGTGAAAGCTCAACAGCTTTGTACTCACCCCTCCCCTGTTCCTGTTCCTCCTGTTTGCCCTCATCTACCGTTTTCTCAGCCTTTTCCTCTCCCGAGGTGTCGTCACTCTGTTTATTCTCCTTCCCTGAGGGGATGCTGCTGTCAGAGATGTCAATCTCTGTGCTGTCCCCTGCACTGTCCTGTAAATCTGAGTCTTTAGCCACTGTAGATTCGGCCTCAGTGGCACCTGCTTCTTCTGGATTTGGATCGTCTCTTTCGTCTGATGGGGCAACGGTTTCCTCTAGATCAACCTCTTCAGGTTTCTCTGCTTTCTCGTCCTCTCTGGAGTCTTTTGTGGCTTCAGTATCACTCGCCTCCCTGTCGCTGCCTGAACAGCTGGAGCCTGAACGAGACTTTACGTCTTCTGTGCAAGAAAGATTTAAATTCTTTTACAGAAAAATCATTATCCACACTACTAATTTAAATGAATGATTTGTAATTCCTCTCTAAGTAAGGAAATACACTATTAAACGTTTCCAAAGATAGTTTGCTTGTTTGTCTGCAAAAAATAAACCAAGTTTTTTATTTCACAATAACGATAAGAAACATTTTTAAACTTTTACTGCAATTTAAGCTTGATAGATCACAGTAATGAGTGTTTGAATGACTTCAAGTGCATACCAAATCATTCTATTTTGCTGTATTAAAAGCAGGTTTTCAAATGAATGAAATATGTGCTGTGTAATGCCGCCTTACTCTCAGTTATTTTCCTCTGGTGCATTACTTGTAAAATATGTTCAAACAAGGAGGTTCACCCACCATCCTTCACGTCGTCTTCAGTCTCAGAGACGTCTCTGTCCTTAACCTGCGTCTCAGTTTCACTCGATGGAGATGGGGATTTCTTTTCTTTTGCCTCTTCTGCAGGGCCCTCATCGTCTGCTTCAAAGTCTTCTTCGTAATCTGACGGGAACGAAACAGAACATTTATTGAGATAATTGGTATAGAAAAGTCTGTTACCTATATTTATTTCTTATTGATGCAGTTGTGTTTTATGTACTCAGACATTTCAGTCATTATACCATCTCTGACTTTGTCCTCCTCCACTGCTGTTTCCTCTTTGACTTGAGTCTCCGTGTCCTGTCGGTGACTCGTTTCACAGTCTGAATGGAAGGCAGCGTTGTCTCCATTCCTCTCCCTTTCCATTTCAGGAGCATCCTTTGGACTGATGACCGACTCCTCTCTTCCTCCATCCTCTTTGACTTTCTTTGGTGGAGGTGTTGGCTTTTTGTCCAGTCCCATTGCTATGATGCACCTTTATGTTCATAAAGTACAGAAGAGCTCAGTTTAAAAGAATAATTTGTCATTTTGGGAAATACGCCTCTTTGCTTTTCTTCGCCAGGAGATGGTTAGCTGAGCTAAGCATAAAGACTGGAAAGAAGGGGAAACCGCTAGCCTGGCTCTGTCCAGTGGTAACAAAATCAGCCAACCAACATATGTATTGTATTATACTGATTAAACAAACAAGACATAAGATGTTCATGAGTGAACTTTAGAGGTGCTGCTAATGGTCTCCTGACTGTAGCTTCACACTGATATGATATAAGACAAAGATATGAGAGTGGGATCAATCTTCTCATCTGATTTTTGGCAAGAAAGCAAATAACCGTTTTCCCAAAATGTCAAATTCAACTGGGTACTCGTACATTTCTGCCTCCTGTTGTCATTTTAGTCTCTCAGTTGTGTAATAATAGACAGTTCCTTGCTTTTGTTAGAGATACGGTGTGCCTTTAAAAGTAGACCTTACTTGTAGCAGGGTGAGGCCCCCTCTACACCGGAGAAGCCAAAATGTCCGTGCCTGCCGCCAAGCCTGGAGCCTTTCCTGTGTTTGAACTCACAGCAGGAGCTCAGCCGCTCCACCTGCAGCCCGTTCAGGAAGAAGGTCAAACTGAAGGGGAAGCCTCTGTGTCGCCTTGAAATGAACTGGAAAGTCTCTGAGTGAAAGATTGAGGGTGTAGATGAAAGCAATTTATTAAATCCGTAACCTTGTTGCAGAACAGCCTTCCTAAATCTATGTATGTCCTATGGTTTATCTAAATGTACACATACACTAATATCTAACAAACACAATCACAGATCGTCACACTGACCTCCCTCGTTGAGTTTGCCTTTGTACACACACAGGTTCTCTCCTCCACAGTGCTGCTGAAACACTTTGACCTCGTCCCTCATGTCCGTCAGCTCGTGGGAGAGATGCACCGTTTTGCCAAAGTACACCACGTTCACACACACTTTGCCCTGGTGCACAGAGCTCCTCAGCATGGGGGGGTCCTGCAGAAAAAAATGCAGGTTGGGGTCAGTTTAACATCAATTTTATCAAGTTTAGGAAATTACTTTATCTTCCATAATCAAAATCTTACATGCCTGATTTACACTGGGGGGTTTTATGTAGGTCTGGATGAAACTTACTATCTATTATTATATTATCTATTTATCTAGTGATAAATGTAATGAAAATTATTTTAATAATATATCAGTGCATAATATTTTCTATTTCATGTCGTCTCACCACTGACATTTTGTCCTGATCAATTATAGTAGTGACCACTTAAAACGGACTCAATTGACAATTGTGTAAATAATTGGCATAGTAAATTTAGGTCAGTAAGAGATGTTGTTAGATAGATACTTAATTTGATTTAAGTTTATTTGATTGTCTTTAATTTCCAGCTCTGGTGAAACCTCTGAGTTAAATGTGCCAATAAACTGCATTTAACAATGATCTGTTACTACAGATGAAGTAGTAGAAAATGCTTGGAATCTTCTGTGATGTTCTGTATTTGCATTTTGGCAAAACTTGTCCATGATGCTCAAAGTTTAGAAACACAAATTTATCAAAGATACACACAAAGAGATACAATACAACCTCCTCCTTCTAGGTGAAAATGAATGCACACGCTGGAAATTTTAATTGTCTTTCCTAATTAATCCAAAGAGGCTGCAGCTTGTAGGTTTGTTGTGGAAAGTTTTGTTGCCAGTGAAAACATAAAGCGAAATAAAGACCTCACTGACGTCAGCTCCACTGGAGGTGGTAGGGCGTAGTCTGCGGCCTCTGAGCGTGCCGCTGGGAGTGACCTTCACCCCCCTCTCTTTCCTCTTTGTGGCTGGAGGCACTGGGGTGACAAAATTGTTGATGACTGGGAGGCAGTAGGGCAAGATGCCACGGGAGGCTTCCATTGTGGTCAAACGTCTCCGGGACTCCTTGTCCATCTGGCAGAGAAGTTAATGAAGTCCCATTTGTGAAAATACTTCAGTGTATGCGTGTTGCTGTGGCAGCACGATAATGACAATGTCTGTGAATGTATGAGCAGTTACTTTTAGGGGAAACAAGAGTTTATTGGAGAAGTATTTGTCCACTAGGAGCTGATGAGTGGCTTTTCAAAACTGTGGATTTGTGATGTGGAAACATGAAAATATTACCTTTATGCTTTTAGTATAAGTTTCTACATCTCTAAAATGTAGTTTCCAAACAATGGTATCAAAAGTATACTTTAAAAACATAACAAAATATTGGTCTCAAAATAAGTAGGATTTTGTCTGAATAGAAACACAAAAAAACTGTCACGTACACCCTCTATACAAGAAGGTGGATAATGAATTAATGTCTTATGCATCACAGTCTCACAGTGCAGTTGAACATCTGCTCGTTCTCATTGGAGGATTCCAGGAGTCTGTAAGGGGAGCTGCGTCTGAGTGAAGCTGTGGTGCTGTAACTGTGGATTGGCTTCAGACGCACAGGCCTCTGCATCTTCCCTGGAGCCGTGTTGGGTCGAGACGATCCCGGCTACAGCACACAGAAAACACATACAATCAGCATGGAGACCTCTATGTCAGCATTTCTTACCAAACTGCTGCTTTGTGTGTGCCATGTATGCATGATACAATTAAATGTTATCAGTCCAATTTTACTCCATACACTATGCCACGTTGTTTTGATTTAATTGAATCTGTTCTGTTTTTCATTTCTATCACAGAGAGAATTTTTCTTAGTGTCCAAGTTTGCAACTTGGGATCATTAGTGTCACCCTACATTTATGAATGGTAAACCTATTTAATAAATTGATGGTTAATGAAACAACAGATGTCTACAAAATGCACATTAATAATGTCCTCAGAAGTGCCCTGACATTTTTCCAAACACATTACCCTTGCTATATTTTAAACAAGGGTCAACGTGCTGAAGTGAGCGATGTTTGCAGACTGAAGAAGGGAGAGATTTCACAGGCTAAACACAGAGATCAAATCCAGGATTACTGGCTATAATTTGTTCTGGCATCAAGGTCTGTGCCGTTTTATCTTTCAAAGATAACATGAATCCCAGCACTTCACTTTAAACACTCGTCTGCACACAGAGCAAATAGCAGCTGAGACAGCTCTTCAGTCTTAAGTGTCAGTGTAAACATGGCAACTATCAGTGTGCAGAGAGAATGATTTACATAAGAGACATACATTCATCACCTGAAAGAATGTCTTGGACTTAGACACCACTTGACTGCGACTGAGTTTGAGTGATTAAAACAGATCTTTATTTTTTTTGGCCGGTGATGTGTCTGGCTGTAGATCAAACTGTGTTTGCTCATCTGTCTGTCCATCAAACATGATATATCAGTTGATCTCATTTTTCACACAACTCAGAGGGGCAATGCATCATTACAGTGTAATTAAAGGAGCAGTTCAACAGTTTGGGAAATACAGTCATCCACTTTCTTGCTGGCAGTTAGATGAGAAGACTGATCCCACTCTCATATCTGTACTGGAGCCAGCCACCAACTAGCTTAGCTGAACCTTTTCTAAAAACCACAACTTGTCATTTTTACACTTTGGTTCCTGTACTGATTAAATAAATGATATAAAACGCATTAATTTGTTACTAGACGTTTAGAGATGCTGCTAGGTGGATTTTCTTACCTTTGGACAGAGCCAGGCTAGCTGTTTCCCCCTGGTTCCAGTCTCTATGCTAAGCTAAGCTAACTGGCTGCTGGCTATAGCTTAATATTTACCATACAGACATGAAAGCGATGTCAATCTACTCATCTAATTCTCATAAAGAAAGTTAATAAGCTTATTTTTCCAAAATGCTGAACTATTCCTTTAATTAAATGCCAACATTTTAAATACAATATCTCACACATCAGCCCTCCAAGTTTAACTAAAGTGGATGGATGATGCATTCTGACACTGTTTTTCAGTCAATAAAAATGTATTTTACTAATGAGGGCACCACAAAATTAAAATGAAACATCATATTTTAATCTGTCTCATAGACCTGATTGACCTATCCATCTTATACTGATTGGCCTAATAAAGGATCTTGAACTAAAGGTCAAAATTTTCAACTCAGACATAATATCTCACTTTTTAAGTGTGTCGTGGCATTTATAAACATTACTCGTTTGTGCAATGGAGATACAGTGATTAAAGGTCAAATTTCAAGGAAACAAGGAATTTGGATTAGAATGTTTGGATCAGAAAATTTGGATGGAACTTGAATCAGTGATTTTTGTGGTTCTGATTGGCCAACCGTATGCCTGCAACCTTCACAGGGGATGACATATTAAATTTAATATTACAGCAATGTCCACTCAGTCTATTGTTGCACCAAGGCAGACGTTATGACTCACAGACTCCGAGGATTCAGAGTGCTCCCCCTCTGGCCCAGAGTGCTGTTTTCGGATGCCCCTTGCACCCGTGGGTGGACGTGGAGACAGGATGCGGGTGATGTCTTCTTCATATCTTCTAGCATGCTCCAACTACCAAAGAAGACCATTTATTATTTCATTCTATGTGAATATATGTGAAAACTTTTGTTCTGAATTAAAATATATTTGTTCAAAATGATTGATGTCACTAAAATGGGGAGACACTGAAGAGGACTTTTTTTATAGATCAACAATTTGCAAATGAACTCTTACTAACATCAACTCTTACATCATTAGTTTATAAAATAGGGCAGCAAAGCAGTGTTTAAATGCAAATGATGCACCTTGATCTTATGCACTCTATCCCTCCTTGCAAACTCCTCCATTTTCCTTTTGATCTCTGTTTGATGGAGACGCTGTACGGAGGGACATATAACATATTAGCATCATTCATTATGCGAGGAGAAGTACAGATTAGCTGACTGTGTTTTTTGGGGGGTTTTTTATTCCACTGTTTTTGTTTCTGGTGCACTGTGTTCACCCCACCTCCATCTCCAGCACCTTGTGGAAAATAGCCTGGGCCAGGCATTCGCGAACATGTCTCTGGTGGGCTCTCTGGATCAGCTTGTGTCTGTACTCTTTGTCTGGAACAATACGCCCACTCCTGGTGATCTAATAACAGCAACAGTCTCAGTAGCATTCAATCAATGAATTTTTGAGGACTGATAACAACATCTTCAAACTGAGGTCACCAACAGCGGATACTTTCTACAGGAGTGCAACATAATGCCAGATAAAATGATTTTCCTTGCAGCATTTACACAATGTTTTATCCAGGAGAAACTTTCATGATAGTGATGGCAACAGCCTAATAGCAAATATTCAGTAAAGATCATTAATAGGTTGCAATCATCAGCAACTAAACAAAATTTCCCTCATTGTGAGTGATTGCAGGTTGTAAAATGAGCAATGTTGTTGGTGAAAGTTTGACAAAATCTGAGTTGATAGTTCTTTCTCGTTTTTGAATTTAACAATGTTCAGAACATCCTGTAAGTTGATGTCAGTATTCACACAGTGCTTTGGCAATACTGTATCTGTATATGGTCAGTCAAAGAAGACCCATATGAGTTTGAATTTGTTTGTTTTAATTTTCCTGAAGCAAGATGAACAGGGTTTCGTGCACCTCATCAAGAAAAAACAGATGAAAAGAAAAATGCTGTGACGTTCACTTCTTCTCTGGATGGTTAACTTTGTCACTCTATAAGGAGTAGGTTAGACCAAGTTTGGAGCCAGTTGTCAAGATATCATTATCATCATTGCGTTGACATACCAGTCCTGCTCTCTGTAAGTGTTTTCTGATCCGAGTGCTGCTGAAGTATCCAGCGAGATGTTTGTCAGTCAGACTGTTGTAGGCTGAAATAAGTCTGCAAAAACATGTCCAATAAAAACACAGAGGCAGTAAATTAATTAAAGCCCAACAAATCTCATCACTTCGTGAAGGACATCCAGACTTTAAACTTTGTTGTCCACAAGAGTAAAGTTCTTGATTACAGCAACTTCCAGAAAGACAGAATCTTAATCAAATGGTTTAGTGGGCCACAACCGAGTTTGCTCATCGGCAGTTGTTTCTTGTCTTCATTAACGAGACATCAGGTCTTCTACAAGCTGGCCTGTCTGAAAGCAGCTTTTTTATCGAACACAGATTTGATTTCCTCCAGCATTTGTGTACAAGACAACAGGATCTTACAACTAAAGCTTCTGTTACCGGTGTCTGATTACGCACATGAATTAGAGGGGATGGCACACTTCACCCTGTCTGCCTCCTCTTTGTGAACCTGGCTATTTTGTCGCTGATGCTCTTCAGCTTTGGCTGCAGATTGCTCTCTTGACCATGTATGAGTATGTTGGGTAAACTATCACTTATCATTTTATCCATGACTTTCTCTGACCCAGTAACGCTTTGAGCAGGCACAGAAATACAGAGTATTGTGCTAATGTGTCAAAGCAGCAAAGACAAAAAAACTCTTAGAACTACCTTTGTTTCTGCTTCGTCTTCTTTTCTTATCACATCTTGTTTAATGTCATTTGTGTCCACAGTTAAGCACTTTGTTTTTCTAAAACTGCTGTATGTTAGTTTTTAGTGGGCCTATTTGTACATTAGCCTAATTGTGGCATCGGCACACATTTGGAGTTAAAAGTAAATAGTTAAGTAGTTAGTTAAGTAGTTCATTTTGCCTCTGTAGTGACGACAACGCTGTACATTTGTATTAATAAATAAAACAAAATAATTTTAAAAAAATGTCTGGATTAAAAAAAAAAGTCTGACCTGGAGGCCATCAAAATAAATACTTGTCAAACTCCAGTAATAGTTTGAGTTCACCATAAAGTAGAATTAAATGGAAACACTTAAGTAAAGTACCTTAAAATTGTAAGTAAGTACAGTACTTAACTACATTCCAACCCTGGCAACATAGTAAACTTGCATTGTAGTGTTGATATTTTTACCTACGTAAAGGATCTCTATTCCTCTTCAAGAAAAAGAGTGCTGCCATTACTCTCCATCTTTGTTTCTGCTGTTTCTTCTTTTCTTCTCAGGTCGTGTTCAGTGTCATTTGTTGCTCACAGTAAAACACTTTTGTTTGTCCAAAATTATTTTTCAGGGGAGCCATTAGTTACAGTAGCCTAAAAGTGGCGTTGGTATGGATGTTGAGTTAACTAAAAGTAGTTAGTCATGCCTCAGTGTTGACTGGTGCTAGACACTGTGCTTCAATACTAAAAATACAATAGTAGTGTCATTTGTGTTGACTGTAAAGCACTAAAACAGCTGTATTTCTTTTTTTCTTCTAATTAATCTTTTTGGGCCTATTGGTAGACTAGCTAAACAGTGGCATTAGCATAAGTTTAGAGTCAATTAAAAGTAGTAAATTATGCCTCTGTAGTGACCATACTGCCGTACATTTTACTCCCATATTATATTTCTATTAATAAGTTAATTTCATGGTGTTAAATATGAGTCAAGATTGAGTACAAACAAAAAAGTAGACCATTACTCTGTCCAAAATGTACAAACATTGCAGGTCTACGGACTGAAAATATCAAACAGACATGTCTACTAATAAAGTTTAATTGAAACCCTGCAGTGCCCCCCCCCACCTGCTTTCGCATAGAAACAAATTCAACTGCACCTACCCTGGGTTGGGGTGACTCATGGTTTCCAGCTCTCTTAAATTTCCCACCCCCCAAAAAATATTTCAGGTAAGAGGAGGCCGTGGTCTCTGCTCGGTCCGCTCTGCGGGGAAGACGTCCAGGCCAGGGTAGAGAAGAGTTACGAAGTGAAGCCGGACATTTCGAGCGGAGCCGGACTGAAGCTGCACTTCTCCCACAGCGGAACTGATGACACTCGCCGGTTGCCATGGGAGATCACGTGACGATGCTGCCAATGAGGCTGGTTTCCACTTACAGAGACGCAGAGTCCCACTAACATGTAAACCGGGGCGACACAGAGACACACACTTGCACACACACGCTCACACACACACACACACACACACACACACACACACACACACACACACACTCTGCACTTCTTGTTTTCAGACACATACTAGTCGTTGCTGGTGTTTAAATCCAAAGTCAACTTTTTCAATTTACAGCATTATATTTTATTTCTAACCTGCAGTGGTGGAAGCAGTATTCATATATTTTACTTGTGTATAAATAGAAATAGCACAATGTAAAAATACTCCACTACAAGTAAAAGTCAAAATCTCACTTAAGTAAAAGTACAAAAGTATCAGTAAAATGTAAGAACAGATGTTGCGGAAAAAATGCAGAAAAATGTCCCCTGTGCCTGTTGTATATTATATTATATTATTTGATTATCATAACGGTTTCATTAATGTTTTAGGAGCATTTACTGTTGTAGCTAGTCAAGGTGACTTTATATACTTATCATGTTTTATAATCTGATCTTTTTTAATAGATCTCTATATTTTAAGATCTTAATCTTATAAATAGTAAAGTACAAGTACCTCAAGAATGCACTTAAGGACACTACTTGAGTAAATATACTTAGTTACTTTTCACTGCTGCTAACCTGATATATACTATCAAGTCAACTTTAATGTAACCCAGTGATGCTCCAAATATCCATTTACCATGACAAAAGGTTTTCATTACTACTCACCGTTTACAGGGAAAATGCAGTAACAAGTTTAAAGATCCCCCATAGTACATGCCTTAAGATAAATCAAAAAAATGCATTTGGAATAATAATCTGTGTCTGATGAAGTTTTTACACAAAAAGTTAAATTAGATCTGTAAAAATTCTTAAAATTACATCTACCACTTTTTCGCTCATTGAAAAAAACACACACCAAAGAAACACAATATGAATATGCAAATATTGTTAATTTCCAAAGTTTAAATGGTCGACACGAGATATCCCCTACTTCACGAAAAAGTCAATTTTTAGTGACCTAGAGGGTAAAAGTTTTTACATCAAACTTGTGTAAGTTTCATAGTGGACCATGATTGGCTTCCCAACTAGTTCTGGTATCACAGAATTGTGCAGGTAGATCCACATGTCAAACTCAGATTTAAGGTGACCACAGAATAAACGTTCCCCGTTCTGCACAGGCAGCATTCTGCACAGTGAAGCTCAAACATCCAAGTAAAATAACAATAAACATTTTTGATTGGAGGGGGACTTTATATATACACGCAGATATATATACATATGACATGTGACATTATATATATTGTAGCATGAATCACTGTAATTATTGTCTGAGATACTTGAAGCTGGCAGAATAGTCACTACTATAATATCCCTGGAGAGCTGTAAAGGCAAGTGCCTGGCACAGTACTGCTAACTAATGAATCACTATTGTAGGTGTGTGTGTGTGTGTGTGTGTGTGTGTGTGTGTGTGTGTGTGTGTGTGTGTGTGTGTGTGTGTGTGTGTGTGTGTGTGTGTGTATGTGTGTGTGCGTGCACTTCCGGTAAACTAATTGTGTAGCAGTAGTCATAGAGATTATGGTGCTGTGCATTGTCAGCATGTTGTATCAATCAAGTTAAATATGAAACTGTCATTAAAACCTGTAAGATCCTACAACATGTAATCTTCAGAAAAAGAAACAAAAAAAAATTCTACTTCTCCAAACCTCTTCTATATTCTCTACATTATTTGTTTTCCTTCACTGGCTAGCAGGCTACAATCACATCAAATCACTATTCTCACCACTGATTTTAAAGATGATCAAATGTGTGAGCCATAGTCCACCCAGCACAATCAGGGCATCACTGCAGTGGCCAAAAACCACAGCTTTCACCTCAGAAAATACATTTACAGCTGAACAGGATGAGTTGAGGCTGCAGGTCCTCTGGGGCCCTCTTGTGGAAATGTATAAAAATTGTTTTTGCCCACACAGCATCACTTTTTACATTTTCTGTTATGTACAATACACAAGCCACCTCTTATGTGAAAATAACTGGAGCCATATTAACTCCATATATTTATGATACATAAAAGTGTGGTGTCATTGCAGGCTGCTGCCTTGAAGTATATTACATTTTGTTGGACATAACCTTTGGATTAAATACATAAACTTGGCTCATTTTCATAACCACTTTAAGAGTTTTGCCTGTACCAGTACTGACCGTTAAGGGGAGCCATGTTTCTGTCTCAGGATGTGACAAAGTCAGTCTTTCTGCTTGAGGATCACTGATAAAAACATGAAGAGGAGAAGATTTGTCCATCGTTTGTTTTTTTTTTAATCCAACAGGCAATACAACCATGCATGTGGGAAATTTACAGATCATTTTCAAATGTTACATAATATCCAGTACATACTGTAAAATATGAGACTTTATGCAGGATGATCAGAGGTTAGACTTGGCAGATGTTCAGAATAGATTCCATGTAGCTGATAGAGATCACGTGTCTTTCTCAAGAAAACTTGAACCCGCTGCTGGACAAAGGAGGTTGAACTCTCTTTTAAACACTGAATTTTGTCCTTTAATTTACTGGGGTAAGTCTGCGTTTTGCCACAAATTCTCCAAAAAGTAGACAACACGAACACAATTAAATAATGTCTCCTACATTTACTTTTTCTTGTTCACAAATCCAAAGACCTTTTGGGCTATCTTTTCATTAATGCAAGTGAGATATATTATAGGTCTCCAAACTGGTCGGTATTAATGTTTGTGCAACATAACATGGATGCACAGTCCAACTAACATCAGGAATAACAATCCAACTGCGTGCGATTTAAACCAGAATCTCCATAAAAATATCTTCTTAATCAGAAAGCACAAAGCTTAAAGCATATAATGTGCAACAAGCAGATGAAATGCAGAAAAAGAGTTTGTGGGCTAAATTTTGATTTATATTAGTTGTGAATTGGTCAATGAAAATGACAATAAACCAGAAGTTTATAGCATGCAACATCAAGCCTTTTGTTAGACCATTGGTGAGAGTTTCTTAGAATAATCAGTTTCATTTGAACCATATACAGTGTACAAAGTATTAACGTGGGGCAGAATGCTTACTGTGGGTGAATGCAGACTTATGTGTATATACTGTATGTGCATGTGCGTAAATGTGCAGGGTTAATGTAGCTGCTGAAATGAGTCATGACAGTTAGCATCTGCAAACATCCTCTGATATACTACAAAGATGATCTTTCTCTCAAAAAAGATTTAAAAAACTAAACACAACAGAATTGGATACAGTTCACTCTGAACTGTGTGTGTCAACATCAAGTGGCATATACGGTGCATAAATGTTTCATACATCTCCAGTGTCCCCAAGAAAAAAAGGCATGTGTTTTTGTTGAACCTGAAAGTCAAAACTGATGCTTTGTGAAAGAGGTTTGTGAAAAATAGCAACACAGCAATGCTACCCCACTTACAAGCAGGTTCTCAAACCATTTTTATCGTAATTGATATCATCATTATTTTTCCCCTGTTTCTTTGTTCTCTTTTGGCTTTGCATGGTGGACTCACCCAGGCCAAAGGTGCCTACTCCGCGTGCTTGTTGCACATTTACACCCACCAGCTTCTCTGCACTGCCCTCTTTTACTCCTGTTTCACACCAGGATGCCAATGCACACCCGTGGATGTCTGACGCAACCGGGCCGCACAACCCAAAAGAAAAGAAAAGAAAGAAAGTTGGATGGGAAGGTAGAGGAGGGAAAATAAGAGAGAGGAAAAGCAGAATAATTGTATGACAACACGGGTGGGGCTGTATGTTTACTAGAAATTTCGTATTTAAATCAATATCCATATGCCAATTTGTTTGCGTAGCTTCCTGAGCAGTGCTTTCTGAGGTTCTCAGAAAGCACTGCTCAAATGTTTATCTACAAAGTTAAAGTCGTCTCAGATGTGAGCTAAATAACAGTCGGAGTTATGTATTATGAAAAATTATTGAAGGTTCCTTATACGATGAATATATATTGAGGAGCGAGCAAAATGGAGAAATATCCATACTACTACTACTGCCACTGTTATAAATGATACAGGTTTTAATGAAAAAGAGCAGCGTAGCAGCAGGTTGATGCTACTAATTTTGGTGCCAACTCAAAATACACATGTAACACTGTCAATTCTAAATTTGTGTTTTCATGCCCTGGTTAAATGTCCAGTGAAATTTTTGGAGCCTTAAAAAAAAAAGTATGTTTTTAGGCCATCTCATTGAAGTAGAGGCTGAAACTGAGTATTTCATTACAAATTAGGTCTGCTTTAGAGCGTGTGCTGCAGAGCTTCATTAATAACCTTTACATGTACACATGTGGGCTGCAGCAGGACTCTCTCACACTAAAAAGCAGACATGGAGTAAGAACAACAGCCAGGTGAATAAAACAGAGAGATACCTGTTTAAACATTCACTCCCTGTCAAGACGGTTGAACTGAGATGGATATGCCTTCAATGCTTGTAATAAACGCAGTAATCAAGGCAGACATGTCACCAGCACTAAATGCATAATACACAACGCAAGTCTTAACAATTAGCGTAGAAATAGAAGAGAGGTGATTATAAATTCCATTCAGGAAAGGGTCTTGGCTGTAAGCTGGGAGGTGGCAGGGAGATCTCATGCGGCTCCGAGATTGGGGGGGGGGCAGTTTTTGCAATCAGCATTAAATAGAGCAGTTTTGTGCCTGTGTGATTGTCAAGTGGGCCATTACTGGTTGATAAGAGCACTTTTTCCTTGTGTCGCTCTGATTGGGCTGAGCATGCTGCTCCCTCTCGCATGCTGTCCCAATGCAATCAGGCCCCTCTTTCACTGCACTGCCATTTTCACTGCTGTGATTTCCACCCAATCCCCCCCAACGGCCGCCAGCCAATGCAACCCCCCCCCCCTCTCTCCCTCCCTCCCACCCCACCATCCCTCCTCTAGCAGCCCACCTCCCCCTTCAGATTCAATGAGTACCCATTTACAGCAAGGAGAAAAGGTCATGCCAAACTCGTTGTGTCAATTGTAAACCACCCCAATTCGGACTGATTTCAATGAAATAAATGAGTAGTTGCAGCCCCAAAGAAAGCAAAGGTTCATGTGGAAGTAGCAAATTAGGAGATTTTTCTCAGAGGCTCGCAGGGGCCAAAGGCTCATCGCTTCTCTTGGCAAAAGTCTCTAACATTCCTCGTTCCTACTGTATATGGCCATCCTGTGTATCTTCTTAAAGAGACTTTTAAAGAGTAGAACAGTTTGGATGTACAAATATGGCAGATGTTGCTCATTTTGAATCTTTTAAGGATGAAAAATGCCTTATGGAATATTTTTTATTGTAGTCAAAGAAGTTCAACATTTTCTGTATTCATTCTTATGTTTGTTGTTTGGAGGTCTGGCATTATGTCTTTTAGAGGCTTTGGGGGTCAGTGAGGGTGATTCTGTTTGTTTGTATGGCACCGGACCATACTTTTTAAGTTTCAATGTGCAATTTCATTATTCCCTGTCAGGGTCTTTGTTTAAGAACTTATGTAATTATGTTAACCCATTGTGTTTTGTTGACATTGGCTTTGCATCCTCATTGTTTGGTGTCCACTCCCATATGTGTGAAAATAATACTAGTAACTGCATTTTTTCCTTTAAATATATACTCCAAATAAGGAAAAATTACATATTTTATATGTTATATGGGCAACGTGTAACCAAATATATATGCCACTTGTTTGCCAAAAAGTCCTACACAGACAAAGAAATGTGCAATTTTGTTTTTATTCCTACACAGTGACATTATTCATGTTTGGGTTCGGTTAGAATTAGAGAGGTCAAACTCCCTGTTTGACCTTTGATGAACAACTTTTATCCCAGAACAGAAATATTTTTGGAGGCATAGTGCTATGTCAGTGTCAACATCAATCACAGATACTGAGCATATTGAAATTAATTGTATTTCACATGTTTCACAACTGTACAGATGTAATGAGCCATTTTCTGTAGTGGATTTCTGAAACATGTCATCAGTTCAGAATCATTTTGTTATCACATTGCAAGCAATTTATTGTAAAAATAGGCAAAGCCATAAAGTATCAAGCTGATAAAACAATGTTTAGTACGTTTTCTGAGTTTTATACAGGATCCCAAACTGAACGTGTTATTATTTCCATATTATTATTATTATATTCACTCATATCGCTTTATGAGGGCTTCCATAGTGAATAAAAGGTGTGTGTATATTCTAATAATGGGAAATAATGATAAAAATAATAATAAAAATAAAATAATACATTTCATTCTTAAATCTTTATGAACTCTGCGCATGTATCATTGCAGCTCCAACAAGACACTAGTAGATGCTAGTTACATAATGCTCCTAATCTGTGCACCCCCGTTCTAACCAATAACCCATCTTGCCATTGTCTGCAATGCAAATTCACTGACCTACTCTCTACCTCTCATACACAGTGATGGAATATTTATACATCAAACTGTATACACCGCAGCAGCGTAACACACAGCCAGACATAAAGCAGCAGAGCAGTAAAACAAGTTTGCAAGTATGTTGACAGACGATACGTTGTTTTTGTCTGGTCCACATCGCCAGAAAAACATTTGAGAACTCAGCCGTGCAGTGCTGAAAATGAAAACATGCAACTGTTGCACACTGAGATTTGCATCTTTCCCAACATCTGTGCTGATATCAGGGATTCTACAGCTGGTGCGTTTGAGACAGAAATAATTTGTCTTTTCAGGATAAAATTCTCGATAGGTTCTGCTCGAGCTTATGATTTCGGGTTATTATTTGTTTTGATATGACATTACACAGAAAAACTGTCTTGCTGGTATCACAGCTCTCCTCTGACATTTGACCTCTCAATTTGAACTTATCACTGGGAGCAAAATGAAGCATTTTTTCCCAGACCTTTTTCTACTTTGAAGTGTTACCAGTGTTTCAAAGACTTCTCCAGTCTTTGAAACACTGGATTCACATCCTCACAGAGTCACATGCTGCTTTAGAGAGATGTCTACACTGCAGTATGCAGTGTTTGAGATACGTTATCTGATGAAGAGCATTCATCTCCACCAGGTGGAACAGGACACATCTCGATGGAGGCACGCTAACTCCTTTATCCCTCTGCGATGGAGCGATATGGATGCAGACTCATGCCGGTGCAGGTCCGACTGAGATCCCATCAGAACAGCCAAGAACAGAAAATAACCTTTTTGCTGTGTGTGTGTGTGTGTGTGTGTGTGTGTGTGTGTGTGTGTGTGTGTGTGTGTGTGTGTGTGTGTGTGTGTGTGTGTGTGTGTGTGGCGGCTGGGGTGGAAGGGTGTGTGCGTGTGGGGTGATGATGGGTGGGTTTGCGTCAGCGTCTGGGTTGAATGAGTGAGTGAAGAAAAAAAGATAAAGGAAAGAGAGAGAAAGCAACTGTGTGTATTCTTTCAAATAACCCAAGCAGCTTGTTTATGAGGCTCCTGTCATCTGGTCCTTGTAAATCCTTCTCAAAGTATCTGAATCTGAACCTCTTAAAAGAACATACAGTACAGAGTCCTCTGGCTGTCACTGCTTGGAAGCAGTCTGGAAGTTGAAACGATTTGCATACACCAAGCACGTGGGTGGCCTTATTTGCTATACTGAGCAGCGACCACTGCGAAGCAGCTGAAGGTGTAAAAACAATCAGGTGGACGAAGTAACTTTACTCAAGTATTGTACTAAGGCAGGAGTTTGAAATACCATACTTGAGTATTCCCATTTTTAATCTACTTCACAATTCCCCTCCACCAGGTTTCAAAGGGAAATAGTATGACTTTAACTCAGGTATGTTCATTTATCAGCTATAGCAGAGTGAGAAATTCTTTTGTCTCACCTCATCATCAAACTGTCAAGGAGGAGCCAGCTGATGGCTAGTGTTTGATGATGGTGATCTTGTTTTAACCATGGATGATTAGGTGGGATGATGACGGCTGAATGTGCTCCAGGTTTTAAGTTCCAACCTGCACTGTGGACATTTTTTTTTTATGAGCTTATACTTGGGCGTTACTGGATTTGTTTCACAAATAAATTTTGCAACATGTTTTATGCAGTTTGTTATGTTTTATAATCAGGTCTGTGTGGGTGCTGTGTTTTACCTGGCTGCAAGACAATAAGGTTAAAGTTGAAAGTTGAAATATTTTTAGTTACTCTGCATAATTAACAAACAAAACATATTATCAGTGTATAAAATTTTATATTTTTCATAGATTAAATTATAGAGCAGTATGTAAATCAGTTGCAATTGTACAGCATACACATCGAAATGTTGCTTACATGTTCAGTAATGCACCAGTAATACTAACACATAAATATGATATACTGTATACAATAGTATAACACAAAAAGAGGGCATTTTGTATATTGATTTTCTTTTTTTTTAACTTTTGAGACTTCTGAACTAAATTTTGCTCACAATACTTCTGTACTTTTGCTTTAGTTAAATTGTAAATGCAGACGTTTTATTTTAAGTATTTTTACATGGCTACAAGGATCTAAGTACTACAGAGAAGAGGTGTGCTCACTATGTGTGTGTATATCGTCACCTTAGAATTATATCTGACATTTTTGTTAGATTGAGTACCTCTGGGGTACCTGTTATTTTGACCAATAATAGAACTTTATTGCATATCTAGCAGATAGAAAATTATAATTTAAGTAATGATGATTGACACCTCTCTAAAAACAGTTTCAGTAAAAAAAAATTATTTTTACAATCCTTCATGAAGGTAGGATTTATGTGCAGGACTGGTGCATTCGACTGCAGTAGTTTTTAAAAGGTCTACCTAATAAACTGGCAACTGTGTATATATACCCAGAATAAACCAACAGTAAATGAATACTAGTCAAATGAGGATTCATAGTCTCAAACAAACAGGGCACATAGAAATTGCACAGAGGGTGGTAGGGGGGGTGTCAGTAGGGGCCCAACAGCAGATTTTTGCAATAGGGCCCCCTAAGTCAGTTGTTCCCAACCTGAGGTTTGGGACCCCACACACGTCACAGGATTAAACAACAACAACAACGACAACAAACAAACAAACAAACAACAAAACAAAAAAGTAAAGCGCATTCTTTCTACCCAAAATAATGTTTATGTTGTTTGGATTTTAAAGTCATGTTTGCAATTTTCTCTTGTGAATCACGGAATATTTTTGATCTCTTGGGGCCTGTAAAAATGATTAAATTCAGACAAAACAAGGAGAGAAAATCCCTTGAACTGGTCACAGCCAGTGGACATGGGAACCATTGTCCTAAAAGGTCAATCCACCCATGGTCTCAAACTGTAAATTGTAAATGAAATATGTCAAATTTCAGTAAAAATCAGATACTTCAAGTTCTACTGTGTGAAACCAGTGACATTAATAATAGATAATTAGAAAAATACTCAAGTACAAATAACAGCCCTGTATTCAAAATTTTAATTAAATAAAAATACAGAAGTATTAGCAGCAAAATGCACTTAGAGTGTCAAACGTAAATGTACTAGTTATGCAGAATGGCCCCGTTTCTGTTATTATATATTTAATATTTGGATCATTGTTACTGATGTATTATCGTGGTTGAGGTCATTTTAAGTATTTAATATTCTGTTATGTAGTTGAATCTCTAAAAAAAAAGCATCATTATTTTATTGGATAATCACGTCGCTTGCGTGTGAGATCTTAATGTAAAAACTAACTACAGCTGTCAGATTAATGTAGTGGTGCAGACAGAAATGCCCTCAGAAATGTAGTAGAATAGAAGTATAAAGTATAGGGGATAACGTAAAGAAACTACGTACAGTACTTGAGCAAACACAGGTATATTTTCATCGCTGGTTATTACCCTTTCAATGCATAATACTGCCTGAGCGCCACTGCCATTTCAGGAGTTACACGTGGGGAAATTTCAAACAAATTTCAATCATAAATGCAGTTGAAAATATTTACAAGATTATAACTGTGAGCGCTTTTGCCCCCCTAAAAAAAAAAAAAAAGCTCACATAAAACCACACAACAAGCTTTTGGTAGGCGCGGCCAAAGAGGACAGGGAAATATGAATTATGATCCGCCCTCTAGACCCAGCTCAGGGCGGACTGACAGACGGACAGAGAGCGAAATCCCGGCGGAGACTTTTACTTTGAAACTGGGGAGCGCGCTCTCCACTCCTGGACCCAGACCATGCGCTGGAAAAGCGAAGTGAAAGTAGAGTGCTGCGTCGTTAGCGCGAGCGAAAACGACTCCCCGCTGTCCAACGATGAGGTGAGTGAGCAAAACGAAAGGCAGCCGTCTCGTCCCCCCCAGCGGGGCTGTGGCGTGTGTCAGGGCACGGTGGGACCGTGGCGGGCTTGAAATATTGGTCGACATGGCTGTGTGGGCTTAAATCCGAGTGGGCTTCAGTCTGTCATTAAAGCCGGCCTTCCGCACGCTGACAGCTCGGTATTTTCACAATTTGGAGAAACGTGGGAGGGAATTACCCCTCCCTGAATTCTGCAATTAAAACTCAAGTAGTTAATGAGACCTCTTCACCTTGCCCCCCCCCCCCCCAACCACTCTTTGGAGACGTTTGTGGCGAACATCGCCTTTTAATTGCTGTTATTAAATAAATCAGTCCCCTTTTCCCCAAGACCTCGCGCCGGTATTTTTGATTGACGCGTGAATTGGGTGTGTTTTTTTTTTGGGGGGGGGGTCTAACAACAGCACGCGCGCAGGCAGCGAGCAGTTTGCCGCATCACAAATCTCAAGAACATAATGCCCATGGGGTAAGTATTAGTTCAAGTGTTGTCTGTTTTTGTAAGTAATGACTATCCCTCTCTTTTAAATGTCATTTCGGTAATCGTCGGCGTTGTCATGGTGAAAAGTGAAAGGCATGATATTTATGGGAAGGAGCAGGGGGCATTAAAGGCAGCTGCGGCAGTCTGACCGAGCGACTTCGTCTTCCCGCCGTAGCTTCCCGTCATGTGTGAAGATTGCAAAGGAGATGAAGAGCTGCTAGGCAAATGCACTGAGGACAGGAGAGACATTATGGTAGGAATGAATTGTTGTAGCTAAAGCTACATTTATTTTTTTCCCGAAACTGGTTGAGAATTAACCGGAGGGCATTTATGCCGGGTAGGAGTTTAAATAATTGCGATTGTGGACGGGAAAATTGGTAAATTTTGGGCAAATATCACGAATATATTCATACCATATACTTCAAATTGGCTCCTAAATGACATTCAGTCTGGAACAAGCTCTTAAAATCCTTTTTTTCTTTTGTTTTATTATTCTTTTTGAGTAATGGGAAAGAAAAATCCACATCTTTCCAAAAGTTTTAGTTTTTTTTCAATTACTACTCTCTTATTTAATAATGGCCGCTAATTCCTTTCTGTGAACTGACCTATTGTGCCACGCGATTTTACGATATTGACACTCGCTCTTGGAAAAAATTAAAAGAAAAAGAAATTGAGCCGGAGAAGTGTCCATTTCAAGAGCCGGAGTGGCTAGAGTATGAGGGGAAAGGGTTTATCGTTGTCATTTTTTTGCAGTTCGTCTTTATCATTGGTGGCAGTGACAGGTGAACCGAGTCCAAACATATCATGCAATCCTTTGCTGCACTGGGGGTATGTGGTGGATGCGTTCCTGTGCGCAACCTCTCTAACCGCAGGTCTGATCCCCTCAGGGCGCACCGGTGGAAGTTTTGGATGAGGAGGCTTCGTCGCTGCAGGCGATGGCATCTGCACCTCTGCTGGGCAGAACTGCGTGTGCGAGCTGCAACGAGGAAATTGTGGATAAATATTTATTAAAGGTAAACTGCTAGGTCTTCTTTTCGTGTGTGCGGCAGTTTTCTGGCTTTCTTGCGAGAATCGTCTTTCGTTTTTAACTTTGAGTTGTTTTTTTGTTTGTTTTTTTCTCGTCTGCGGTTGGATTTCTGTGGTTTTAAGGGCTCATGCTGGTATCCAAGCGTGCATATTTAGCAGGCCTGCCTCCCAACTGATTGACTTTGTATAATTTATCATTTGTCTTTGCTTTAGGTTAACGACTTGTGCTGGCATGTGCGCTGTCTCTCGTGCAGCGTGTGCCAGACTTCACTTGGCAGCCACACCAGCTGTTACATCAAAGAAAAAGAGGTTTTCTGTAAACTGGATTACTTTCGGTATGTGCATCGATCTTTATTAGCGCTGATCAAAAAAAAAAAAAAAAATCGAAGCTACTGACACGAAATAGTTCCAGAAAATAAATCTGCCAAGATACGATCTGCTTAACAATTACGTTATATCGGAAACTGAGGAATAATAATGACACTGATAAAAAATAGTTGCAGGACTTGACATCTATCCCTGCTTTTGCTTGTGGAGATTTTTTTTTTTTTTTTTTTAACTTTTAATTTTAATGATCCACATTCGGTTAGTGGCCAATAAAAGCACCATTCGTCAGTCAATCCAAACGACGATACGGTTTTGCCTTCAACGAAAAAGGACTCGGTCGCATTTCTACCCTCCATCATCCCACATGAGAGACAGATCGATAGATAGCGAAGACTTTAGTAATATTGGATCACTGGGTAAAAATACTTTCTGACTTCTATCACGAGGGGGAGACTAGAGAGTAAAGCAACTTCGATTACCTCTTTAATTTGATTTAAACTAACGGGGCCCACTGCCCATATCTTGTCACAAATTTCATGAAGGCAGCTGCATGTATATGGGGAGCTTTTCTGTAGTGGTTTAGGCTAAATTCTGCTGGGACACACTCCAAATGAAAGATATTGAGTTAACAAATAAAAAAAATAAAAAAAATTGGCATCAGCCTTTAAAATGCAGAAAAGAACAGCACTCTTAAGCATTGAAAAGCCCTCTGGCGGCTGTGTGGGTGTCTGATGTGCTCGCCGTGTGCCTCACCTGCAGAAGGTACGGCACGTGGTGTGCGTGCTGCGGCAGGAACATCCACTCCACAGACTGGGTCCGCCGGGCGAAGGGAAACGTGTACCACCTGGCCTGCTTCGCCTGCTTCTCCTGCAAAAGGCAGCTGTCCACCGGGGAGGAGTTCGCCCTGGTGGAGGAGAAGGTGCTCTGCCGGGTTCACTACGACTGCATGCTGGACAATCTCAAGCGGGCCGTGGAGAAAGGTGAGCCGGCCGGCCTGGACCAGCCTCCATTGCTCCTTGTTTCTCATTTAAAAATTCTTAGACCTATTTTACTTTAAGTCTATATAGAGTTTTCATAGCGGCTTAAACAGCAACTTCATTTTTTTGGGTTAAATTTTGCCTTAAAAAGCACCATATTTTGCCTTATTCTCTTTCTAAATCAAATGGATTTGTAAATTGAATCAGTAATTCCTTGCACTTCAAGCTGACGAAAAAGAAGTTAAATATGCTGCCCCCCTCCTTTTTTTAAAAAAAATCATAATTGATAGATAGGTCCATGGAAAAAACTAAGCTTATACGAGATAAAACATCTGTATAATTCCCTAAGAATAGAAGTCTATTTGAAATTAAAGCAAAATTGTCATGTTTTCTTTTTAAAAAAAATAGCTTTGTCTAAATGTTTATTGCATGCTGCTTTTTTTATTTAAAGGTTTAAAATATATTCTGTATTTTAAAGTAATATATACACTATCTGTTGTGTTTCTAATACCATGTGTTAATATACCAAAGTATTTTAATAGGAGCAATTGCTCTTTGTTGCAGGAAACAGTGTTAACATGGAGGGGGCTGTGCCCACTGAGCAGGAGATCAACCAGCCAAAACCCTCCAAGAGAGCTCGGACCAGCTTCACTGCCGACCAGCTACAGGTCAACCTCCATCATCGCATATAACAGACAGACTAGACAAACTAGATAGATAGAAAAAATATATATATTTATATTGGATCACTGGGTAAAATATGGTGTGAATTCTACTGCAATTTCTATGGTGAGGAGGAAGGCAAAGGGTAAAGCTGTGAGACACTTCAATTATGACTCTTTAACTATTAATATGCATTAAAACAACACAAGGTCGGTGTTTTTTAAAAATTTCACAAAAACAGTTGTATATCTGAGAATTATCCCACTATGGTCTGGCTTGAAATGAAAGGAATAAAATTCGGCTGGGAAAAAACATTTAATGTATGACCTAAGAATATTTCCAATTTCAAGATATTTGGCTTGAAAACATTTGCCTCGGCCTTTAAAATGATACTAGATTTACAAATTTGTGTAATAAAAATTTAGGGCAAGTTCAGCAGTAAAGTGAGTTCAGATGGGTTTACCTTCCATTTTCATCAATCGCCGAGAGCATATTGCAGCTCTCACACAGCAGACAGCTGCAGCCCGGATAAACATATTAGTTTTTTTAGTGAGGGTCTTTTTATGTCATACTCTGCTTAAGGAAAATTAAAATCACGTCCTGATTTTAATAATAACTAGGTATATTTACTTAAGTGAATTAAACAGACACTATGCAGGTAACAAGGATGCGGGTTATTAAATAATACTGTTTTACTGTTTTCCCTCTCTGAGTAATAATCATTATTATGCATTATTATAGTTCAAGGTAATTTCAATGTTGTGAACTGTTCAGTTAGAGCAAACATTTAGGACATTGTAGAACAACATAGAGACCCTAAATTACTCAAAATGTTTATATTTTCTGTTACTTTAGTTTGTTTTTATAATCGCTTTTTTCTATAATAATTTATGAAAAACATAATTTGTTGACAGTAGTAATTCTGACGCAGACAAAACCAAAAAGCTGTTCAAATCCCCACAGAGTAGTGACTGGCGTTCTGCAGGTGAATCATATACAATATTTCCACACAGGGCAACAAAGTAAACCTGTCCGATACTGAACCGATTTTCTGATTTTACCCACGTACATGCAGGTAATGCAGGCCCAGTTTGCTCAGGACAACAACCCAGATGCCCAAACACTACAGAAACTGGCGGAGCAGACGGGCCTCAGTCGAAGAGTCATACAGGTCAGTGAAGGATCGGTGCATGAGGGGAAGACGGAGGATGGAATATACGATATATAATCCCACTACTCAGAGAGAAGCAACAGGTCAATCCTAACCACTATTGAGGTATATTTGCATTATATGAACCCTCCGGCCTGACAGTTCCAGTTTAAAATACCTGACTTATAGCTGCATAGTTAAATTTAGAATTGTGTATTCTATTTTATAAGCTGATCAAACGTTTTTGATTGTATGTAAAATATTAATTGACAAAGTATGCAGTCACTATAGCTGAGAAGTAAATGTGGTAAAGTACAGTATTTTCCTCTGAAATGTAGTGCAGTAGAACATTATACATTATACATTGTACCATAAAATAGAAATACTCAAGTAAAGTACAAGAACCTCAAAGTATCCTCAGGTACAGTACACTACTGGCAAAGGTGTATTTCGTATGTATGATCCAGGACAACTGCAGAGAGAAAAAAATAAATTAAAAGTTTGAAACCCAAACAGGATCTGTCTTCTATTACAGACAGTTGTATTTACATATGTGTTTAATGCGTTGGGTATAATTCAACCAAAAGAAACAAGTGTGTGTTGAAAGCAATATAGTGTTAGGACTCGGGTCATAGGAGCTAATGACAAACTATGCTACCTATGTTTCCAGAGCTGTGGTCCCATCACACATCTTTATAGTAATGGTTGTGAGGCTTAAACAATTTCCACTGCTATAACAACAGCATGGAGTGGGAACGCTCCATCATAAGCATATCTTTGTAACTGCAGAAAACTACAAGATTACAACGGTGGTTTTGCTCACCAGAGGAAAAAGTGACTCCGCAGCTGTACCTCCATGAAAAACTGACAAAGAGAGGTTTTTTTTGGCAGAGAGACAGAGGCTTGGACAATTTACAGCCTGCAATATCTGTTACTACTTTGTGACAATGTGTGCTTCTGTCATGGCATGTTCCTTTCAAAAGCTGCCCTACAAAAGCTGTTTGTCCCGTTAACTCAGGTCTGGTTCCAGAACTGCCGAGCTCGCCACAAGAAGCACGTGAGCCCCAACCACGCCTCCGGCAACCCCATGACCTCGCTGCAGCCTGGCCGCCTGTCCCAGCCCACCCCAACCCCAGAGGAGCTGCAGTACACAGCCTACGGCGGCCCGGAGGGGTCAATGCTCTCTGCACTACACTCCTTCATAGACAGTGAGGACTTTTTATGAATTATTATCTGAGTGATGTTGATTGAATTGATGTTTCCTGTATTTGGAAAAATGTTATGAGCTTGCGTGATAAGACTGTTGATAAGGTTTACAGTGCTTACTACAAAAAAACTATATTAGAAATTACTATTGTCAGATTTTAAATATAATGTGTCCTTTCTACATGTAAATTGTAGAAAACCCACATATGCCTACATTTAAATTTATCACAGAAGAAACGTTGTTTCATGTGAAATACCAAGGGAGATGAACAAAAAAAGCACAGATTAAATTGATGTTTTCTGATGTGATACCTTATATTTGACATGTGAACTATCTGAAAATAAAATTTTATCACATGTGAAGTGTGTTTCACGCGATATGCCAAGAAGCCACAATTAGACCTAACACTGACGGCATTCGACTGCCTAGAGCGGGCCTGCTTCATCTGTTTAAGATTTCAGTTTACACCTGAAGAAATATTTACTATCATAAAGACGATTTGTAAGTCCCCGGCTTTGCAGGTTCATATAAATGGAACATTATCTGAAGCATTTAAACTACCAAGGGGCACGATGAAAGGTTGTCCATTATCCACTTTATTTGTGTTAGCAACTAAGCCCCAAATCTCTTTGAAAAAGTGTAAAGGAGATCAGAGATTTTTCGGATTTTTCTGAAATTTCGGGCTGAAAGATGATATTGGAAAAGGTAATTATGCAGTTTTTCTCTTTGATTGACGAACTAAAAATAGCAAAGAAAAAAATGAGAATAAATAAATGGCCAGACTTCCCCATAAACTTAATTGAAAGGATAAATGTTTTTTAAAATGATATGGTTATCAACATACTTTTGTTTTGTTGGTGGCATTCTTTCTTTAGTTCATTTCTTCTCATGTTCTTGTATTTATTACAAACAAAGTAATGTTACTGCTTATAGAAATATGACATTCTTCATGGAAAGTCCTGCCAGTCACCAGGAGTTTAGAAGAGGAAATGTAAAAGCTTTCATAAGCTGATCATTACAACTGCTGTGTGTCCAGCACTAGAGAAACTGTCTTAATTAAACGTTTTTATACTATATATTTATTTTATTTATGGAAAATTGATCTAAAATTGCTAAAACAAAAATAACATGTCACTTCTGAGTTAACCTGTGAATTACTGTAATGACTCTGGTCCTCTGTGTGTGCCCGCAGTACACCCTCCTCCATCCATGTTTCAACCGCTGCTGCCAGCCCACGCCATGACCTCCCTGCCCGTGTCTCACGCCTGAGCAGCTAACACAACCGCACGCACGCACGCACGCACGCACGCACACACGCACACACACACACACACACACACACACACACACACAGCAGCCTCAGACTTCACCAGCGATCGTTCATCATTAGCAGCTGCAGTATTCAGATCTCCATGGTAAATATAATTTCATTTTCAGTGAAGCATGAAACCCTTTCTTTTCGTAAACGCCAGTCGTTCATTACATCTTTATATTCTTTGAAAAGATTTAATTCACTCTTGAGCATTATTATGGATGAGTGTAAATTACAGTCCTAAATGTACTGTATAATGTGGAAATGGAAAGTTGTCAGTGTACCTCATTGTGACATATGACATTATAGGTTTATATTTGTTTGTGTACATGGTGACACAGTTTGACCGTGATATAAGTGAAAGCCACCAGACCCCAAATGTCAACTCCTTATGAAGATGAACTTGAAATTGTTTGTATAGCAGTGTTTGAATATTTCAATTTAATTTATTTATTGTATGTGAAGTCTGTTTTGAAAATAAATGTCTAATTTCACAAACCTGGGAGATGTATGAATGACAGAAAACAGATACTTTACACAACAGGTTAGATCCAGTGACAGTCGACTTGGGGCAGTGTTTGTACCTCACTGTGCAAATTTAGAATTTAGGAATAAAGTGGTAGTATTAAGAAAGTGTCTGTAGTAGAAAAACAATTTATTGATAAAAACAGAAGTAAAAAAGCACATCTGTATTATGATGAATATTGACATGGGCAATATATTCTGTTAAAAAAAAATACATGCAACTTTTACTGTATAAATAAATATAAGACAGAGACGTTAATACTGTCAGCTTTCTGCACAAATGAGCTGCAATAAATAAATAACAGTTTGGAGTATAGCTGATCTTTCTGGCAATCGACAGGTTAGAGCACAGCATCTTCAGATTTTGACTTTCAAGAGTCTGCTGTAAGAAAACTGACGCCCATTCTAACAAAGAGAGAAGTTTTACTTGTGTGTACTTGTTGACTGTGGTTGACCAAAAGAATCTAATTTCCAGACATGGAAGGGAGGGGGAAGCATATAAAAACACAGTTTTTACTTCACTTATCAGATCTAAGGTATTCACCCTCATGGGAATGAAGCTAAACCTGAGCTGCATGCACAAAAATATACAAAATTCAAGTGGGAGAATAGTAGTTTTTCAGTTAGTACGTAGCCAGTAAGAAAAGGAACAACATGCCACATGTGTATTATGCCACACTGAGCACTACATGCATCGTTTCTCTCCTTTCAGGTACAGAAGCACAGTTGTTTTGCTTTTATTGAATGGTTAATGTTGTACATGTCCCAGCGTGTTCAGCTCAAACGGGGGCATAAGGTGTGTAAGTCTGGCAGTGCTGTCACTCTGAGGCACCATGAGGGTAGGTTTTCAGGTTTGACAAACACGATACCAAGACTCACAAACATGAGTCACATCTCAAAGATCTAAAGGGCAGTATCATACAGAGGGATGCATAAATCCATTTTGGAAAAAAAAGAAAGCCTCTTCAAACCTTTCATGTCTGTATGTCTGAATACGAGGACAGAGTGTGTAAATCTGCCAAGAGCTGTGTCACCCACTTATTTCACCAGCTGGCTTAACAACAGCCTGCTAACACGCAAACTGCATATGTCTCATTGTGCAAAGAAATTAATCAAGCATATACTGGATTCTTGCTTCAAAGCAAAAATCCAAATCGATCAATGCAAACTGAACTTCACATCAGTTGTGTCACAAAAGCATATCAGCTCATATGCTGATGCCAGATATGAGCTTATACTTCAAGGAGAAACCAATGAAATATATATATAACAAGTTTTTTTTTTTTAAACTCATTAATCAGATTAATAAAATATGTTTTTTGACTAAAATGCTAATAACTCTATAATACTATGTGGGACCAGCCCCACTGTGGCTAAAAAAGGGGACCCATAGTGAAAAACCAACTGTTTCAAATGATGTTCAGAACTCAAACAAGAAATTTAGGTTTTATATTTACTTCAATAATCATCAAAATTAAAATGATACTCTACCCCAAATCCATCTTGTTAGTAGCAAAGACTTGCCCACTGTAGGTTTGGAGCTGCATCCTTCAGTGGCTGTGATCAGACCGAAATGGTTGATCATTTGGAAAAAATATAAAAAGGATTATAGAAACTTATACAAGCTTCTCTATTTGTAGCTCATGCAGTTAGCTTTATATATTTGTGGGTTGTTGCTGTCATTTGTTTCAGGTGACTAAGCCTCATATTCAGGCAGATTTTAGTGTGGCTGAAACATTCACAGCATAAAGATGAGCAGCGGAGAAGTGGACTTTCTGAGGACCTTTTGATCATTTTTAAAATTTCACTGGATTGGACTACATTGTAAGTGACATCAATATAAACTGACAAGTGAAGAACCATGTTTAGCCGTCTTTCAAACCTACAGGAGGTGGCTCTCCAAAACTAGTAAGACATATTTTTGGTGACCATCACTTTAAGAGCAACCGAACACCACATTACACACACTGTGCTGGTTATAATCATTGTAATGGGTTTCATGCATTGCCCTCTGAGTTACACCCGTGCCCGTATCAGCAGCACGTTAAAAAGCAAAGAAACGGCACGTGTAACAGGTACAGACTCCAAATTTTTTGCTGCTTGGACACAACGGTTGCTTCTGAGAACAAACCTATGATGTTTTGGTTATGTGATGTCCTTCCAAACTGCAAAACACAGAACATCCTACCACTTCGCCTTTCTGGAAAAGACAAAGACCTCCACCGTTGGCTGTCGACCGTCTTCAAAAGTCTCAGAAAAACATCTTCAAATGTAAACTATGTAGGTGCAACGTGCAATTAGACACTCAATGTGGCAATTCTAAGAAAAAGGCACTTACGCATGAAGCACTTTGAACTGCTATGCCATTATGTCCTTGAAATATGAAAACAGTGGACATTAAGTGGTGAATATTTTTCTCAATGTGAGACACTTTGAGGGCAAAAGCTGTGATAACAATACACAGATGAGCTGACATTAGACCATTTCATGGGGAAAAAAAAAAATCAGCAGTGCATGCAGCCCCAACAACACACAGAAGAAGTCTGGTTTATGACTGACACCATCAAGTGGTGAAAACTAGCAAATACAAGAGATCAAGAACAAAATCAGCTGAGGTTTACCACAGCCTAAATAAACCAAGAAATCACTTGCTCCAAAAAGAACTTACTGTGTAGTGTGACTGTGGCTGTGTATAGCTTTTAATGGCTGTGTAAAACGTTTGCCGCAAACCATTTTTCAGTTATAATTCTAAAAAGAATATTTACAAGAACTTGCCAAGACTTTGTACACCATCCATTACAATGAATTTTTTTAGACTCATGGAGTTAGCTATATATACCAAAGAGCTATCAAATCCATAAATTGTGAGTGTGTGGGTGGATCAAATTATTACAGCTGCTTATCGACAGTTTGTCCATTGTTGTGTACAGGTGGAACTTACGTACACTTAAATCACATTTGGCAAAATGCTTATTGTCACATGGACTTGTACCATGCTCTGGTACATGACCTCCAGTGTTTCTCCTTCCCTCACCTTTCTTCTTTTTTCTTTTTCTGGACGTTATTCTTGTTGAGGATGCTCTTCAAGGTTTTGTCCATGTAGAAGGGCCGGTCGGGAGAGCCGTCGTTCACTTCCAGGTCCCACACTAGGGAGCAGCAGCAATATGTTAAAATCACATTTGAGAAAATCACTCGGTGCATCAAGGTTAAACCCTGATATTTCCGATCATTTTGAAGTTTCAAATTAAAACCAAAAGCAAGGTCATTTGAAAATGCACTGGACAATACTTCAACCATTTATGTTTATTCCAAAAAAAAAAAAAAAAAAAAAAAAAAAATCATTTTCATTGGATTTCATTGATAAAAAAAATTCTCCTATACAAAAAGAACACTGAATCACCTCCAGACAGATGCGTGTATTATACTTAGTATTAAAACAGCACTACATCTGAACCATCCAATAAAAAATTTACCAAAAATGGCTTTGACATCCTTTTATAAACTGTATCGCAAAGGTTCCTGGTGTTAGGTCTAAAACCACAGAATAAGAGGAATATTTTCTTTTTTTCACAACTAGGCACATAAACTAGTGGCTGCATTCAGAAGTTTCCTGAAAACTGTCAGGTTCTGTTCAAATTCTAAGCAAAAACCATAAAATGTCTTTTGAAGTCTTGACCTCCCACAAAGTCTCTGTCTGGTTACAGTACATCTATGAGCGTAATGGAAACTTTGAAATGATTGTGAACTTTTTTAAATTACGTAAAAGAAGAGAAACCTGTTTTGCCAAGTGCAGTACACACACCATTTTTGGATTTGTGTGTTTGTGTTAGTATAAATACAGTGGATCAAAGCAACTTATAAAACCAATGGTAAACATCAATAGCCAGCAGAATAATCATGCTAGGCAGAAGAAATAAATCACATGGTTCTTTCCCATATGTGAAAGTGCATACAAAACATGATTTTACACTAGAAGACCAAAGTGCGACAAGAGGGTGCCCCAGAAGTCCACCACTTTTTTTTTTTAATGGTGATGCCTAATGCCATAGTCCATCAGTGGCATCTGTACATTTTAAGGTCCTCATGTATGATTGGGTAAAAATGCTTATATCATTTTTATCTCAGTCTGTGCATCCGTCCTGCGAGTTGACAAATACCCTCTCAGTAAGGCAGAGGTCAGCAGAAAATACAGAAAGGAATAAAAGAAACTAAAAGTGTGGCAGAAAAAAAGGCAAATATCTGAGTTGGCTCAAGAGAGTAAGTGAACAGAGGTCTTTTTCTAGCCCCCAATGCCTTTTCTGTGAGGAACTGAACTAAAAGTATGTCCTTTCAAGTCCAGGTCATCCCGGACCAGGCTGGGATGCATCCGGTTTTGATGTTTAGCCCTACAGTACTTGCTCTCAAACGTCCAGACCCCCACGCATACAGTAGATATGGAGAAGTGAGTGAGTCAACAGCTTAGTAAAATGGCTGCACATCACTCAAGAGGCAGCGCATGATTTGGCACCCTCCTCTCCTTTGCGCAGGATCTTGTGCAGGCCAGGAGACATGTAGTAGGGCCTGGAGGAAGAACCATCATTCCTCTCCAAGTCTTCACCTGAGACCAGGTCCCAGCACAGGAAAGGAGTAGCGGGAATAGCAGACAGTGCACAGAGTAACAGCCAGGAAGAGAAAGAAAAGCAAAGGCTTAGTAGAGAAAAAAAATAAACACGGACATGCAGGACTCAAAGAGTGCAGAAACAGTGAATGAGCAGGAATCAGTTACATGATTTAAAGCCAGTTTCAAAGAGGGAAAGAGTTATATACAGCTGCTGACAGGATACCTGATATTAAATCTTTAACCATCATAGCAGTGATCAGTACAAGTAGACAGTATTCTCACACTGTATTTTCAAGTGAAGTTCTAAAAAACCAGCATACTTACAAAAGCACAGGAACAATGTGTCCACACACATGGCATAAACGCTAAAAAAACCATGTGCAATCATGTAAGATCCAAATATCACCGTCTGAAAGAACCAAGAAGTCACAGTCAGGATGCAGTGTGCTTTCAACATCTGTCCTGCATGTCTGATTTATAATGCGACAACAAAAATCTGCATTCAAACAAACACTAAACACATCAAGACGTATATAAACCACTGAGTCATAAATCCATCAACAAAACTAATTAGCTTGTGCAACACTGTAAAAACCGTTCTGGAGTATGTGCAACGGTGTTTAACAACTTTCCACAACCAAGAAAAAAAATATATAAAACTTTGGTGCGCACTTGACAAATGTTAAGACATACGATAAGAGGAGAGAAAGAGGGAGAGGGAGAAAACAGCAGTCATTAAAAAAAATACTTAAGTATCACATGATTTTTTTTCCAGCAATATATTTTCTCATTTAATTTCATATATTTTTCCACCCAATGCTCCCACTATATTTGAACATTTATGTCTAGGTATTCAAAAAAATGCAGTTAGAGTAATGTTAGAGCAATGTATTTAAAAGGTACAGAAAAAGCCAGAGACATAAAATAGAGAAGAACAAATGGAATCATTTTCAACTGAACCAGCAGGAAGGGTTTGAATAAAACTAAGCACCAGTGAGAGACTGGATAAAATCCTTTGTGTGCACATTGAGTAATCCAAGTCAGAATACAAATAAATCTCAATCTGCCCAAGAAACCTGTTTCAGTCTCAGTTGTAATTTCTGATTTCTGGTACGAATACTTATTAAATAGCCCACATTTCAGTTCCTTACCAGAAGGGGCACCCAGTAGTAATTTAGGGACGGCACCTCCTCTTGAATAGCTGGTATTTTATGTGTGAAGAAGAAAAATGCGAGAACACCTGGAAAACAGAAAAAATTACCATAATAAGCAGAGATAAAGAAGAACCAATAATCCTCCATCTTTTGTGTACTTGTGTGTGTGTGTGTGTGTGTGTGACACACACACACACACACACACACACACACACACACACACACACACACACAAAAAAAATACTAAATACTGTTAGCTTTTTTTATTACACTAACTGACTCTTATGTGTGTGTGTGTGTGTGTGTGTGACACACACACACACACACACACACACACACACACACACACACACACACACACACACACATAAGAGTCAGTTAGTGTAATAAAAAAAGCTAACAGTATTTTTTGTACAGGGCTTTGTAAGGGAAACTATCATCTTATAATGACACAATCTGAGTGGAAATGGAGTATGCGCATGACAAAAATAACTGGGAGTGAGACGATTTATCATCCTCCTATTATTCAGGAGGATATCTCCTCCTGTCTCTTCTGCAATTTTTCTTCTATGCCACACGAAACTCACCAACACTTCCTGAAATAAGCAGTTTTCCCAAGAAGAGCAGAAACTCTGTCACCTTGTCCAGAACAGCCACCCTAAAGAGGAGTGAGAGAAAGCCAGAGTGGAGGAGAAACATAGAAAGCAGAGAAATCGAGAAGACACAGTCATCTATTGAGACACAGGCTCAAGCCAAATCTGTGAAAGTACACACATCATTAAATACATAAAGGCGAGTAGGTTAATTAACCAACTTTGTAAATAGTTTTTTTTTATTTTTCAATTTTGACAGACTTTTTAATGGGAAAACTCAATTTTAACCTCTAAAATGTAAAAAAGTAACTTCATGGTACAGTATGTTAATAAGCTATGAAAGTGTATGTCTCAGCATTAAATCATCTGACTCTTTGTAGACATGTGGAGCTGACACAGTAATATAACGAAAGGTCTTACCGAATAACATTCCTCATCAAGAGGAAGAAAGCGTCCTTGGAAGAGGTGCAGAAGTTCTTCCCATATATTGCTATCTGTTAGGGAACAAAGGTAGACAGGGCTTCTTGGAGGGTAATTTAGCACTGAGGTTCAAGCCAAGCCAATTAAAAGCTGAGCTGCTAACAGATACTTGCAAACACATCAGTACAAGCTATTGGCAAAGCAAATGCTCCACAACTCACCATAATGTAAGCGTTTCTGTTTATAAACTTGATGAAATGTTCCAGGCACCAGAAGCAGCATTTCAGGCAGCAAAGCAGGTATCGAGCGCAGGCATTCTGAGAACCTGGGAAAATGTCAATCATCAACATCCCCCTTGAAATAACCATTGAATTGTGTAAGAGTAGGAATATTAGTCTCCTTAAGAGTACAAGCTTACCTTTCAGTTTGTGATCCAGGTACTCGAGAACAATTCGGACCATCTGCACCACAGCAATGATCAGAGAACCAAAAGCGAGGGAGCCTGTGTGATAACTGTGACACGAGATGAAATGGAAAAATGTAGATCTGAACATTTGAGTGTGTTAAACTCAATTTTATTTTTTATATTACAAGCAGACTGAAGAGAGGCCTGTCAACTTCTTCATATATTCGACTGATGCTTGTGTAGGAAAATCCCTTAATTTGACTCTGTTATTTATGAGACAAGCAGAAAAGCCCCAAATGTAACTATTGTTCATTCCTGACTTTTTAGGGGTAAAGGAAATATTTGTACAACTTGACATGTACCTTAGTGGCCTGTTACTCAGAAACAGTAGACCTACCAATATTAAAATTGGCAACAAATTAAAAAAAAACACTGAACTGTAAATCTAATTCACTGTAAAGTATAACATTTCTGTCCATGCAGCTCCCTACCGTATGGCTCTGCTAAATGAGGAGAAGAGGGGGCAGGCGGGGATGTCGTTCGGCTTCTTCAGGGCCCAGTAGTAGGAAGCGAAGGCCCCAGCCAGGGTGCACTGGCCCAAGGCGATGGTAAAGTTGACCAGCCAGAGGAACACGAACAGGTTACACAAATGGAGGACTAAGATGTAGCGGTGGTACACACTCTCCCCACCATAGAAGGCGAACATGCATTGTGACCCAGGGCACACTTTGGTGATGTTGGTCTGACTGAAAGTCTGAAAGACAGTGACAGATTTAATCTTGATGTGTCGTCGGACGGTGATGTAACATTAATTCATGACAAGTAGCTCTACTAAATCACAGAAAAAACACCAGTGTCACTTTTCTCCTCTTAGCTCTTTTCTATTTTTGCACCTCTGTTTTGCATGCTGATGAATCATTTCTCAATGTATAGCTCTGAGGTAATCCTGCATTTATTAAACACTGTGACCACATGGCGTATCACTGGGAGATACGCTTTTAAATGTGTACACTGCTATGCACAAACCAGGGAGGGCAGGCAGGCTGATAAATAACATATGTCAAATAGGCATTCATAGCTGTCAGCCACTAATGTCAACTCTATTTACATTAGAGCATATTGATTGTAATGGTTCTCACACAGAACTCACTGCCAGATTTTACTTAGGCAATAAAGAAGCTATTACACTTGCATTCATTGATTCATTGAGTTTGATGAAAGAATCTGACAAACAAATATTTCATATAACAAGAAGTGACAAAGAAATTAGATGGTTGCACTCTGGTATTTTTCTGTAAACACAACATAGCGAAATCAATACAAGGACAGATAAAGTATTTCTTCAGTAAATGAACTTCAGTGTATAAGTGTGTGGGACTAACCTTTGGATTGCATGTGAGGTTGGCATACATGCATTTATCATCAGTAGGTGTGACCTTATAGACTGCATAACCAGATGATGCTAAAAAGCTGAGGGAAGACTAGTTAAGGGCAACACAAAGGAACACTTCAAACACAACAAATTCACAGTCGTCACTACTTATAGAAGTAAAGTGGTATTTACACAAATGTATATGTAGAGTCACATTCACTGAGTTGTATAACATCAGGCAAAGAACACCAGCTGTTTTAATTTTTCCTCTTGCTTTTAAAAACATAATACACCAATACTTCGCCAGAGAAAAACAGTTTGTTCGTGTCCCAGTTAGAAGGATACACTGCTGTAACGGCCCAGTAAGCTATGCAGATGGCCAGAAGGAAAAAGGTGATGACAGGGTAGAAGAGAGTGGACATGATGTAGCTAATGGCCCTGGAAACAGCAAAGGTCAAACATTGGTTGTATGCAAAAAGAGTTCAACACAGTATTTAATTTTTATGGAGTCAGCTAAGCTTTTATCCATTCTTACTTGCTTCCCTCCTTCAGTAATGCAACAGCAATGCGCAGCCTTGTCCTCAGAAATATCAGCATAATCACAATGATGGCCTCAATCACTGACAGGGAGATCACTACAAAGCAAATGCTAAATTTAAATATTATGCAATATTTATCAATGGACACACAACAAATATGTTTAAACATTTCACTTCAGCTTTTTAACACTTTACCCAAGATGGTAAAAATAATCATTGAAATCACTGTACTACCATTCGCTCCACTGAATATATAAAAATTAAAATCTACATAGATGGAAAAATGTTGCTTTTATAATTGGGGCTCTGCATAGCTCAGTAATACAATCATTGCAACTATCACTATAAAGGTTTGGGCTTGAACCTCTAATAGAACAACCGATGCTAAAAAATTTATGTTACTGCAAGTCACACTGAATGAAAACAACCAACTGACATGTGCTATGTAACATGAAGCTCCCATAAGTGTGAAGTAAAGGTATGGTGGTAGATGACAACATACTGAAAACGAGCCACGTCTGGCTGAGCTGAAGGTAAATGCTGAAGTCTGTGTGAAAGCCGATATCAGAGATGGTGACGTTAGCACCTGGCTTCCGGCTCAGAGTACTGTACTCCCAGTAGCAATGCCAGATACCTGAGAGACAAAGAGAGAAAGAATGACAAGTCTAAGACAAATCTAAATCTGCTACAGTTTGCCATGACAACAGGAGTGCTCGCAGCGAGATAGGTCGGACAGTCAAATGCAAAAAAATGTGGGCAATATCTTCAGCATGTGTGCTAAGTATGAAATAGCACTGGCAATGTGGGTTACTGTCTATGGTGCATACTCACCATAGCCGACAGCAGTGATTACACCAAAGACAATGAGCCACAGGAGCACGCCAGCAGTGTAGCGCAGCAGGAGGATAAAGAGCAGACTGACTACCATGGTTATCACCAGACCACTGCAACAACGGAAACACACAAACACATAAATACCGGGACAAAACCAGTATTTGTTAATAAACTGTGACAAATTAATATAAAATTCAGATAATATCACATGGATGGGCTTTGCCACAAAGGCATTCAGGTAGGCTTTGACAATCTATTTAGTGAGATGGTCTGTCAATAGCAATTTATCTGGTGCTATTTGAATTGCTTGTTGTTGTAAATTCTACCAGTTTGGAGCTCTGATCAGGTAGGACACTAGGAAATATTTGCATATAAAAGTTACAGGCTGAAAATTTTCATCAGTTTCATCATTACTGTCACTGATGGGTCAGAGTATTTTCTCTGAGGAGCACATAATCCATAAAGAGAAGGGAAAACAGGAAAATCAGCAGAAGCCAGAGCCATTCTTACATGAGGATCCAGTACCAGGAATTTGCATAATCCTCAAAGATCTTCATGCCAACTTCTTTGGCATTGAGCAGACTGGTGATACCTCTGTGAAAGAATAACAAGGTGAAATGGTAAAAAGTGGGAAAAGAGAAAGGGCGACAAAAAAAGGGGATTTAATAAGAACACAAAGAGGGACCATGGCAGGTTTGTGTTACGGCCTCACTGGGTTAACTAGGGTTTCTCAAAAACATTTTGACATTTGATTTATCTTTAAAGCTCTCACTGCAAAACAAAGATGAATACAGTTCAAAATGCTTTTGATAATCTGAGCTGTGTGAGCCAATTTTGGATTATGGGGGTCTGGAAAAAATGGTTTCATATCAAAGAGTCACACAACAGCATTAGTGTTGCTGAAGCACAATTAAGAAGTAGTTCCTACAGTACGGTGGAAAATGGGACGGCTGGATGTTATTAAATGTGATAATGAGGAGCATCTAGTCAAGAAGCATATAGTAATGGATATGTTAGATCAAGAACCAATTTATTTTTGGTCACAGTACAGGTAAGTGTTAGGTCTCAAAATTACTCCATCTATCTAGAAATCTTACTTTAACCTTTCCCTGGTGGTGGGCAAAGACTAAATTTCAACCCCAGACAAATGATTCCGCATAAAACCAACTCAAATTCTATCAGTATATTAAAGAACTCTGGTAACAGAAATCAGATACAGGCTCTGATGTAGAGATCTCTACATCACAAACTATAAACTTGTATGGAATAAACCGAATGTTAATGTGAGGCCCCATCAGGTGGCACAGGATAGCTAAAGTTCAGCTTCTCATCTAAGATGAAAATCTTAACTTGCTTTACCACCAATAGAAGGGAAACCACAAGCCTGGTAACAAGGTCAGGACATGACTACAGAAAGGTTTGACTGCAGACACACTGCCTTATGACTCAAATAAATCTCTAAAGTACAGAGGAGGGATAGAAGACAAGTTATCATTTGTATGGGCCAAAAACAGCACTGAAGGAAGTTCTAAAAACAACTTTTGATGAAGAGCTCTAATTCAGATGTCTAAAGGTCACTGAAACCCTGTCCATGTCCAAGAGTCTTGGCTCATATCCAGCACTGTTATGCAAACTTGCTTTCATATCTAGTTTAAGGTAGCTAATGTAATGACCACCAGGGGGCACTACATCATTCTATTTTATTTGACAAAGGCTGTGCACAGCCATTCAGAAAGTATGTATCCTGTCTTGATGTTACCGCGTAGATATGTGCCACAAACTGTTTTATTATTAATCTGTCCTAATTCCTCCCCACTGTTGCAGGTGGAAGGATGCAGGAGCAGATTTTTCATGAAGAACAGCAGAGGTGGAAAGGTTAGTCTACACAAAGCTACTCGCTACAGCGGTGGCAAAGTTAAAAAAGCTGAAAGAAGTCATTTTAGAGACCTTTCCACTCCTTGCTGCATGGCGGTTACTTGGCTACAAAAAGGAAAGCATTAAAGCACATTACATTACCAGGTAATTGAGAGCAAACAAAAGCTGATCACAGAAAACACAGAATCATGTATATTTATAATATCAACGCACTGGTTTAAATACATGAAATCTCTGCTTATCCAGCCTTTGTCATCTCAGCCCATTGACATGTTGACAGCATCGATTTACAAAGCAGCTGTTATAAGCTTGTCGGTACCCCTGAAGTTCTACTCTGGAACTTGTAGGTAAGCTGAATTGTCATGCAATAATCATGCTAATGCATTTGAATGTGGTTGGACACATTTCTGGGCATCAGCGACATGCCCACTTGTCCTACCCTGTAATATCTGTCCAGAACTCTTTGGGTGCAGCGTTGGCAGCCCTATTGACATTATAACAGTTTTAAAATACTTTATTTTACAGGGTAAATTATTATGCATATCAATTTACCACAGAAAACATGCCAATTCTCAATTAAATGTACTATGTGTGACTATTCTACTTGTATAACTGAACTGGTCCACCAACAAGGATTGAGATTCATGTTGCAAGGAAGCAGAACTTACTTGGCAGCATCTTTAAGGTCGGTGACACTTCTCTTGTTATTCTCACCATCTTTGAAGATTGTCTGATTGGCTACAGTTAAAATTCCATTTCTTGTAATGAAATCTGGGAAGCACCGCTGAAGGACTGAAAGACATTTAAAAAAATTTTCTGTCTTTAGTCACTTGCCAAACAAATAATGAGCTATTGTGTGTTACTGTGTGTACAGGGTCTCAGAGTCACTTACAAGGTCTGCTTGGCACAATCATAGATGGGCAGTCTTCATTTCGTACGACTTCTACAGTTGACTGAGAGGGCAATAAAGGAGATGATGATTCAAACAACTGAAAACAATAGATTTTTCACAAACCATTCATTCAACACAGTATTTATCATAGTTAGAATGGAGGGCCTTTTCCGTTCAATGAACTAATCTTTACATTCACCAGTATGTTTTACAACAATAGTAATGGTTCTTATTTTATAGTAATGGTTCCTATTTTCAGAATAATAACAATCTTAATTCTGCAACATTTAATTTTCAGTCACTATAGCTTTGGTATTATTAATATCAATATTCCTTAACAAGACTAAGAATTCTGATGTGGCAGAGTTGGGCTGAATCCAGTCTGATGTAACACTGTCACACTTGACATGATGTGGGAAGGGAAATCGATGATTCAGTTCAAACAGTAGGACTGAGCTGTTAGGTGCTCCCACACACCACCTCACTTTCTGATCTTTACACACAGTCATGCTAACGTCACCATCACTGAACTACTGCCAGCCAACAGAACAGGGCTGTGATGTGGCTGCTAGCTGACGTCCGCCTGTCTTTCATAGCACATTCAAATGAGTTCTTCATTATTAAGACTGTACAGGGATGTATTACTATTTGTTTAAAAACTATACTAGGATGATTTTCTTATAAAATTATATAAATTATATTCGATCAAAAGATGTTTCTACTACAGAAGAAAAGGGTCTAAACTCGGTCTCTCTAAAATTCTGGGGACAAGTATGCATATGTAAAGAATCTGCACAAAGTAAGAGACAAACTGGAACTTAGAAGCAAAATACATGACAAACAGACAAAATGGACCACTAACCACTGAATCTCACCTTACTGCCAATCTCAAAGCCCGGCTTGCAGAACTGCTTGTAATATTCCCAGTTTTTGGTATTCCACGCATCCAGGAGAGTGGCAAATCTGTCAGGGCACTTGGAGACACAGAGCTGGAGGAGGCAACACATCCTCTTAATGAGCGAGCCCATCAATCTTGCATAATCAAGCGTGGAGGAAAAGTTGGAAGAACAGCATTGTAAAATGTGCTTCTTGACGGGGCTTCATTCAGTCTCTTACCTGGGTTGTAGGGCACTGGAGGTTAATTAAAACTGCAGGATTGGCACATTTCAACATGTTGAAGTAGAATAATATGGCTTTGTTTCTGTGGAGACAAAAGATGAAGACAAGGAGGGGAGTCAGATTAGATAGATTCAGAACAGTGAGAAATTACTGTGCGATGTTTTATCGGGAAGCATTCAAGGACACGCACACACACGCACACACACGCACACACACGCACACACACACACACACACACACACACACACACACACACACACACACACACACACACACACACACACACACACACACACACACATACACACACACACACACACACACATATGCACACACAAAATCAATGTACTGTGCAGTAAAGCTTTCCATAATTTATCACAAATCATCTCTGTGTATTGTGGTCAAAGCCTTTTGTGAGTGCAAAGATAACAATGGAAAGTTAAGAGACAAATTGAAGAACATAATTACTCCACTGTATAATAATTCAGAAAGCAGATATTTTTCCACTTACGCATTGGGAGTGTTCTTCTGGCCGCAGAACTGACCGTGGCTGTCGGTTGGATAGACGACCTTCCTGGGGTCACCGTGGATCCAGGCTGAAAACATATCATAACAGTTTTTTTTTTGGAACTGCATGGATTTTAACATGTGAAGCCATGATAGACACAAAGTCCCATGTTCTAAATACAGAAGTACACAAGGCCACTCTCTGTGGTCCTAAATGACACATGTCTTAGAATGTGTAAATCAGACAGTTTTTCTGTTTTTTTATGTAACTGAGAAAATGATCTGCTACCTAAGGACAAGCATTACATTATTATTTATGTATAGACGGGTCAAACAGGGTCCTGTTTAAATCAATAGGATTCCTGAATTCAAATTGTGCATCAGTCAAAAGCCATGCGTGTCTGTCCGAGCACTAACTGAGGATAAAAAATAACCAACACATTTAACAAGAGAACAAGGGAAATCTATTTGGAGGATTGCACCAATGCATATTAAGGAAAGGAACAACTACACACAAAAAAAACAAACAAAAAAAAATCAATCCAGTTTAATTTGTTCTGTTCTGTTTCTCTAGATAGGAGTAGCAGTAACCCTGAAATTCAATTTACTAAGCAATTATTGTGTTTCATTTGTTTTCCCAACCTGAACAACACAGTGTTGAGGCCTTTCACCTTGCCAGTCAATGAAGGATCGTGCTCAACTTGACACAGCACAACAAAGGCATAGTACAAACCTTTGACACAAGGATGGTGAAACTTAAAAATTATGCAGAAATAACACCAAGTTCTTCAGCTGATTGCAGACATGTCAGTGTCTATTTGAAATCACATCCATTGTCATGGCTCCTGCTCTTTTTAAATTATTGGAAAACAGTAAGTGCTTCCCTTGCCCAGATTAAGACGTGACTGCAATGACAACAAGCTGGCAGTGGACGACACTGCCAGTGACAGTACTGGGACCTCATTTTGCCTAATTTGTGATGTATGCCATACATGTGAAAGAGGAAGAAAGGAGATGCGCGGTTAGGTGTGCTGGATATCAATCAGGATCTGTTTTTGTATGAGAAAAGGGTAAAGAAAAGAGTCAGATAGAAAATCAGCGAGGGAAAGAAATAAAAGCAGAAAGAAAGGAAAAAATAAAAGGGAAAAGGAAAAATTAAGAAAATGGTAGAGAACAAAAAAGAAAGTAAAGGAGAGCTGATGGGGAGTTTCACAACACTGCATGGCCTCAGTCAGTTGCAGACAAAGTGGATTCTCTGTCACAATCAAACATACTAACTAAATGGCTTCAAGAAAACTTGAATGAAATGAGAGCCAGAAGGAAGCACTGCTCACCCAGTCAAAAACTCGACTGGGACACAAAATAGCTTTGCTAACAAAATCATCTCAAGTAAAGACGCAACTAGATTGAGCCATACCAGTTGAATGTTGTGGTGAGACTATTACCTATTATTATATAAAATAATAGCCAATTTTCTCAACTCAGCCATTTTGTTTCTTAACCCACAGTGAAATTATGTCAAGTCAAACAAACAAACAAACAAACAAACAAAAAACCCAGATTGTTCTCTCTTTAAGTGTTAATGCATCTTGTGGAGAGCATCAGGTCCATTTTGTTTATGGTAAACAAATATGCTTTAAAATTTTTGTCAGACAAAACCTCACACACAGAGCGCTCACTTTCCATTCATTCCACAAGCTAGAGATTTTGAATCGTACAACCAGGTAGACCAGCATATGTGAGCGAGTCAAACTTCCAGAATATGACCAGACCACAACATATCATCATTGTTGTGCATGTCCATGTGTTTGTGTGTGGTTGTGCGTCATTATGAAACTTTGTCTGATCAGCAGTAAGGTGTGAAACTCACCCACGGTACCCAGAGCGATGTAGCCAAGGATGACAATGACGAAGATAACACAGCAAACCACATCAGTGCAGCTCCTGGGGAAAGAAAAATGTGTTGGGACAAATGAGAGATGTGTGGGAAACCAAGATTACAAGAGAAAAATAAGGTTATTTAATATGGTCTGTTGTTGAATTCTTTCGTCCATAACAGAATCATGAGCAAATTCATTTAGCAATGGACTATTCTGGTGGCTGAATAGTTACAGCGCATGCCACATAACCGTAATGTCCACAGTTCAAATCTGGCCAGGGACCCTTGTTACATGTCATACCTCTTCTCTCTCTCTCTCACTATGTTTCCTGTGTGTGTTTTATGTATTTAACCCTTTCATTGTTGGTAATCATGACATAGCTGCTGCATGGCTAGTGAGTCTGAGATCTATATCTGGGTGCAGTACTTGCTACAGGGCATGACAAGGTGTCATTTGTATACAGTTTTTTCAGGGAAATGAGACTCTGAATGCACAAAGAACTAACTGTCCCACAGGCACAGACACAGCTTTCTGAACATTGCCTGTCTCCACAGTGGTCTTAGTCTGCTACTTTAAAGCAGCATCTCAGAGTCTCATTCTCTCTCTGAGTGTTTCTTCACTGTCTCTCCCATAACAAGCTTTCTTCCTCTCCTTTCCATCCTGAGAGAAGCTGTCAGTCCAGCCCCTTCTTAGCCCTCTTTTAAAACTATTCAGACTATCAGTACTGAGCCCAGCCTTGAGTAAAGCCAAGTTCAATCCACTGTGCAAAGTGGACATGTGTATAAGGGACCTGCGTACCCTCCTCCTAACACCATATGCTATACAAATTGACTTGAAACCCTAATTTCCTTCAGCCTTCAACACTTCTCCTCTTTCATCCGAAGGAACAAAGTCAAGGTCAAGGTCAAAAGGAGGTGTGGGCTCGGAGATGTGACTGTTTCCTTTGTGTAGTGCTTTGAGGAGTGGATTGCCGTTGTTTTGTATGGAGCATGTAGATTACATGGTTCTATACAGACATCACATATGTGTGCTGCTCTTAAGCCTCCAAATACCATTTCACGATTAACTAGCAGACAGTCAAGACAGCACTGATGCACACAGAGGATATCAGTTGAAGGATCAACCCATACTAAGAGGGATAAAAAGTGCTTAAACAGGCACTAATGCATTCATATTAAGATGCAAACACATTTATTGAATGCACTTTTATTAACTAACATCATTATTTCAACTGCATGTTCAGTGTAGTCTCTTAGATATAGGGTCAGCTGTTTAACTTAAGCTTGCATTGCAAATTATATTGGACTGTTTACAAATACAGCTGCAATTAAGAGCTATTTTTCATGGTCCTGAATTAACTGCAGTAAAGCTTGCAAAAAATATGTTAACAGGCAGCTCTGGTAGATTGGTTTCCTGAACTTAGCAATATAGAGGATTGGGAGTCTTTCCTGTCCCAGCAGGACTGCTAATACTCTTCATTTCTCTTTTCAGAATAAGATGATTCCACTATCATTATTCATTATCTGAATTACATTATCTGAATTACATTAAGACTGTATCTACCTGCAAATTCTAAATTTGATATCTCCGCTCATAACCTGCGGAGCATGTTTGGAGTTGATAATAACTGACCCATAGAACATCTGCTCTGTATCTTCAGGCAAAAATTCCAACATCATCCAAAACCTCTAATAGACAACATTTGGTTACAAAAGACTAAAAGAACAGTTGGCTGAGCACAGCTGTTATTTTTTGAGATAATAAAGAAACAAAGGCAGCTAAAGTGGCCATAGCTCTGCAGGGTGAATACGGCCCCAATTTTACAATAACAGTGGATATGAGGAGTATAAAGACAACCTACCACACCATCAGCAAAGCTTTTGCTGATATTGTGCATATTATTAACAAAGGAGACAAGGGAGTACCATTTCATCTCTTTCAAAAAAGAGCAAGGGGAAGAGCTGTCTGGGTTGCCATGGTGATGGCTGCATTCCTTGTCTTCGAATCCCTCTCTATCCTAGATAGTAGATAAGTTAGCCATCACTCAGCCTCAGATCCTACATGATTAGAGGGGAAAATCTGAAGGGTAGGAGAGTAAAGCAGAGTTTGCCCTTCCTCCACTGTAATGTCATTGTTACTGTATCTGTCTTGTTTCCCAACGCCCTCATATAGGCAAGACTGCGTTATTAAGACAAAGCGCAAACACAACACCTCAGTGCCAACACAAAGTCACCTTTGAAGCATGCAAAGGTAAGTATCGAAGGGAAGCTGACAAAGTGAGGAGAGTGAAAACAATTCTGTTTCCTTCTATTAAGTCAGATCCAAAATATGAACTACCTGCAAATCTATTCGGATGCCCACCTGGCCTCACTCCCACACGTCAGAATTCCTTAGTTGTCACTTACACATACAGTACATACACAGGGACCAAAGCATTGCCCTGATTGTTTACTGTGCCAGCAGGCAGTGATGCTTTGAAAGAAAAAAGAAAAAAATAAAAAACAATAAAAAAAATTCGGCACTGGAAACTCTGTCAATGCAACAAGGAACTTTTGTGTCAGTGTTATATTTGCAAACCTGATACTCTGCAGGAGCCAAGGTGACACAGATGGCAGCAGTGCCACAGAATAGCGTGGGTGCCATTGTGGTGTGAAACTGCCAGACTGTCCCTGCTTTGTAGCAGACATTAACAGGAAGGGATACTGGGAGGGCCAGATTTGCAAACAAAAGGGATATTTCTCACAGTCACAAGAGTCAAGAGGGAAATTAGCTCAAGTGAGCAGCTTTTCTGACAACACAAGCCTCTTTTAGGTAAGCTGTAACACATGCTGTGAAGGGAGAGAGCACGGTTAAATTTGTTTGTGAGTGTGCATTTAATAATGAACTGCACTCTGACAGAGCACTATAAAGGCATTATCATACTATTGCATTATTGCAATGTGATAGTGTACTTGTGTATAACTTTGACATTGACTGTATCTGTGCACTACACTGTTTTTAGCTGGAGACAGTTTGAATTAACACTGCGCTGAGTCCACTTCTGTCTGGCCTTGAGAGGGCTGCTCAGTAACAGATATGGTTACTTCATTTAGGTATTGAGCTTGGGTGAAAACAAGACGACCACAGAGTCGGTTCCCTCCCAGTTCTCATTAAGAAAAAGCCTCTGAGCCACAGAAACATCAAAGTATCCTTGGTGCCTTCACCCAGATGTAGCAGTGAAATGGGCTGGAGAGGGTGGGATAAAGAGACACAGGAGGACTGAAACATGCCTTCACAGCAGCCTGCCAAACTGACATTGAACATAAAAGAGATAAGAGCCTAAATTACCTCAGAAAATGACTAAATCATCAGAAAAAGCCTGTGGTGACACCCTCGAGGGGTTTTGCTTTATTGCAAAATTCTGCTCTTCATTATGCTAAATCATGGTAGCTTTAAACTGTGGACTTCGTTTCAGAAATGCCATATATTCATTTTTAGAGGGAAAACTTTCAACCAAAGGTTTATAGCTCCGTATTTCTAAATGTAGATTTGTTAAGCACCATCATTTTTTTATAATTACATCAAGGTTTTCCAGTTGTTTTAGGCATGGTCACCCAATTTTAAGTCCCAAAATTATCATAAAAGTTAATAATGTCATGTGAATTTGAATGTGATATCCTTTTGTATTCTGTTTTATTTTACGACATCATACAGTATTTAAATGAATGTATGGTCCGAACAGCTATATTAAATGACATGAATGTTTGAGTAGGTTTAAAGCACTTTTACATGTTGTAGTTTGTTTCAATCACATTAGAAACACGCTGCTTTTTAAACACTATTTTAGAACGAACATTACAAATGAAATCAATGCATACACTAAGTAGCTCTGACATTTAAAGAGCTGAACCCCTGGTACACAGATAGAAGGCTGCAGTTCATCAGAACAAGGTCTACTATTCTGCTGGTTGACGGGAGACATTTCACTATCTCCCTGCAATAGCCCCTGTGATGTGAGAACTACATCTGTTCTGGGTGTATCTGGCTGGTTAATAATGTGTGTCATTGGGCTAGGTCCAGCCACCAGCTTGACTTATGGCCATTGATCTGTGTGGTGGAGTGGAGAGAGCTGCCAGCACTCAGCCTCAATCTGTACTAATGTAACATGACAAACGATCAATCTATCAGTGCCCTGACAGGGGTGTGTGCCAAAAAGATTATACAATGGGTAAAATCAATACACATGTAAGAATCAGAGTTTGAAAGATAATGAATAGTAGTTAAAGGGTCAGTTCACGAAAATATAAATAAAAAAAACCGAAAAACATTTTCTTACAAAGTACTATTGGTGTCTGACATTTCTGCTTCCAGTTTAATACAATGCAAGTGAATGTAATTCCATCTTCAGTGTGTGATGGCAAAATGTAGTTCAAATGTATTTATAAACATATTTGTAATGCAAAAGGTGGTGATGTTGAGTATATGTAGTACCTGTTATGAACAGGCCCTCTGAAGTTTGGGTCAAACTTGCGCGGCTCACCTATAAGGCAAGCAGAGTAGGGATAGATTAGTTGACAAGCGCATGGAACAGTCAAAAAGAAACAGAATTAAAATTCACTGACAGAGTGCATACAGATGACACAACAGCAAAGTACGCTGACTAATACCTAGGTCACCAACAGAGTAAGGTGAAAGATTTATGACCAACATTTTATTACACTGACACCATATACAAGTGAAGCGTCACAAGTAAACCTGCTGTGCCATTTAACTGGCCAGCACAAACTAACTAGGTCGTTTCACAGTACAGGTCTACTAGCTGGACTGAGAGGAAGAGGGATGATCATACTAAGCTAGAACAGTAAAAGCCAAAACTATGTACCTAACACAGAAACAATAAATCATTTTAACAACCCTTAAGCCAAACAGTTTATCTGGATCACAGTGAGGATTCCCCATTTGACCAAGCAGAATAAATACTGAACCTCAATTGCAAGCACCACAGGTCACCCAAGGGGCTAACTCCATCCTGCGTGCGCTTGTAGGTGCGACGGAGCACATGCATTTGCGTTCATCATCAGCTGCTTCCTTGGTGCCCGAGTAGTCTCTACCCCAGTTGAAACTAAGTACAACATGTTCCTGAGGACCTATGAATCATCACACATGGAGAGTAATATCTCCAAGCATCTGGGGAAGACTTAGGGGAGCATGTGTGGGCCTATCTTCCATCTGCCCATTTCCCAAACTGATCCTGTCGAGAGACGTACAAGCCATCCTTGCTTCTAAAAGTGTGAGGAATGAGTGCACTCTACTACGGGTATGCATATCTCTTTGGCCTGTTCTGAATGTACTATGAAATTTTATAACTTCTCAATTCAACAAGCGCAAAACCTGTTTTATTTATACCCGCAGATCCAATGAAAATACCAAATTCAACAGATTTATCCTAATAACAAGTATTGTCTGTGCCGGATTTAGCTTATACCTAGTCCCCTAGAGTTCCTCAGTTGTCCGGAAACTGTTAACACATTAGAAAGCCATATTACCGAACTGGGCGATTTAATCATCTTTCATTTTTTTACTACAACAGTCATGGCCTGTGTGGTTTATTCTGAAACAACTCCAATTTTTTGGAGATTAGCGTTTTGTTGTGGAAATGTCACTGAGCATGTCCAGCAACACATTTGTTTGTGTACACTCCGGAGAGTAATAAACTACCCTGACTATGTTCATTAACTACCAATACTGTAGTTATGTCTTATTAATGTCATTATTTATCTCTTGTCACTGTATCAAAGAAAATGAACAGGACTGGTTATTGGTGAACTCATTATGATGCCAATACTGGTCATACTTTTATCTTTGAGTAAAAGTCCGTAAATGGTTAAATATAGTAATTGGACATGAAAAGCATTAACATCTTTGCAATATTAATACTGGACTACCTTTTTTGTATCTCTAACAAATGTACTACACATATTGTAAACATTCAATGTATCACACAGTACTTATTGTGTGGTATTACATTGACAATAACATTATTCATGTAGTGATAGAAGCGCGGCTGATTATTGTCAATGAAAATAAAAGAATTGCTGGCAATCACAGTCAGTCAAAATGTTATAATCGAGGACAGAGTTAAAAGCAGCACGCAGCACTCTTTTTGTGTTTCCATATATATTAAAGCTTGGTGATCTTAAATCTCTACAGTCTGGACGCCGTGAGTGTAGTTTAGATATGTCAACTGGCAGCAGCTGCAATATCGGAAACCCTGTAGTACAAGAAATGCATACAAAAATTCCCCACTCTGCCTAGAAATGTAACTGATTCAGCACAGTGAAGCCTGGCAGCTGCTTCTCACACACTGCCAGCTATGCATCCCTGAGTGAGTGAGCGAGTGAGTGAGTTACCACTTCTGGCAATTGTCTGGCTGTAGTGAATTTCCTACTTGTTGTGGCAAGAAAGGTTTCCTGAGCCTATATTTCTGCATGTAATAACATTGAAAGGCTAGGATGTAACAGACATTTCCACTCATGAATGCTTACGTACAGTGTATACAGTATTCATGGAGAAAGAACGTCTCGGTTATAAGTTATGAGTACTTTAACAAGGTCACTCTAAGCTCTGGACGCTTACTATACTTACTCAATGAAGTTGTTGCCTGTAGAATCAGTCTCATAATTCCGTTCTTAACCTTACGTGCTATCACAATTTCTTCCTTCATTTCCAATGTGCTCAGAACCTTGGGCATAACCACTGTACATTTCCTTGCTGTTCCTCTGCCGCAGCAATAGTGGTCTTAAGGATGGAGATGCCAAATCTCTGGGCCAACAGCAAAATGATGTCTGGGAAAGCAGCTTACCCATAAGGTGTCTTTAAACTGCACAGTCAGCAGCAAAAAATTGCCAGGATTAGAAATGTACTTGTGCTTAAGTGAGTTAGTATTGTCACAGTTCTGTTTCTGTTCATTCTTACAAGCTGTAAATTGTAGATGGTCAAGAAATATTTAAGATGAAGGGCTACATGTGTCAAAGGTTACAAGTTCAGCTTTGAACCACCAACTGGTGTCATGACTACATGGGACCGTGTACACCTGCTGAATCATGAGGACATTATGTGCACTGCACATACAGAATGACCACTTCAGATTCTTTGACACTGGAGCAGCGTGAGCTACTAACTTGTCTTTAAGGTACTTGATAGGAGAGACTCAATGTCCCTTTTTCTTTTGTCTGTGCCATTAAAAACCTTACTTCACAGCCATCTGTTTGGTTTTCACGAAAGTCACTCCCTTGAGTTGTATTTCAGGTCTAAAAATGGGAGGTGGTCTGGGTTAAGTGTGTAAAATTCCTCAGCCAAGGACATAGTGTCACCAGACCAGGTGCTCGCTGCAGTATTTGGAGGGCACTGGCAATTAATATAAGAAGATGCTACTGTGTATTATACCTGAGTAGTCTACAATGTTGAGAAGAGAGCTCATACACAAATTTACAAATGATATATCATACACATAATCCGGTATAATAATATATCTTGAGACATAACTGATAAACTATTTTTTCTATAGTTTCACACAAAGA